>NC_140581.1:1154976498-1155183998 GCF_964204655.1 Triturus cristatus | reverse complement strand
AGTGATGAATAAATTATGCAAAAATGAAAAGCAGAGAACTCTGGGTAGTTCTCAAGTTTAGGTGGAAAGCAGCTCCTGTATGGAGCACTCTCAACACCAGCGACACTTTAGATCTGCTCACCTCAAATGTCTGTTTTTCTATCAAAGTTTTTAAGCATGGGATTAGCACAGTGCCATCCACGCCGAGATAGAAAAGGACAAAGTCTTTTGCCATTTGTACAGCAAAGTCTTTAAGCATAGCACTAGCACAATACTGTCCTTGCCGAGCTGTAAAATTACAAAAGCCAATTACCACTTCAGGCACAGTATTACAGCTTTGAATCAGTAAAATACCAACCAAGCCAACCTGAAATGAGTAAAAGCAACCCCTGACACTGTGTTTCGCTCTAATTAGAGCTCTTCAGAGAGGTATAGCTTTGTCCAGACACAAGGGAGCACCCAGTATAAGTCAAAGAAATACCCTTTCAGGAATAGAGTGACGAATAAATTATGCAAAAATGAAAAGCAGAGAACTCTGGGTAGTTCTCAAGTTTAGGTGGAAAGCAGCTCCTGTATGGAGCACTCTCAACACCAGCAACACTCTAGATCTGCTCACCTCAAATGTCTGTTTTTCTATCAAAGTTTTTAAGCATGGGATTAGCACAGTGCCATCCACGCCGAGATAGAAAAGGACAAAGTCTTTTGCCATTTGTACAGCAAAGTCTTTAACCCCTTCGACGCTCATGACGGAACGGTTCCGTCATGAGCGTCGGTTGAGCTGTGCTCATGACGGAACCGTTCCGTCATGACCACGCCCGCGCAGGTAACGGTCAGCACCGCGGGGGAATCCGCCCCGCATGGAAGGGGTTAAGCATAGCACTAGCACAATACTGTCCTTGCCGAGCTGTAAAATTACAAAAGCCAATTACCACTTCAGGCACAGTATTACAGCTTTGAATCAGTAAAATACCAACCAAGCCAACCTGAAATGAGTAAAAGCAACCCCTGACACTGTGTTTCGCTCTAATTAAAGCTCTTCAGAGAGGTATAGCTTTGTCCAGACACAAGGGAGCACCCAGTATAAGTCAAAGAAATACCCTTTCAGGAATAGAGTGACGAATAAATTATGCAAAAATGAAAAGCAGAGAACTCTGGGTAGTTCTCAAGTTTAGGTGGAAAGCAGCTCCTGTATGGAGCACTCTCAACACCAGCGACACTCTAGATCTGCTCACCTCAAATGTCTGTTTTTCTATCAAAGTTTTTAAGCATGGGATTAGCACAGTGCCATCCACGCCGAGATAGAAAAGGACAAAGTCTTTTGCCATTTGTACAGCAAAGTCTTTAAGCATAGCACTAGCACAATACTGTCCTTGCCGAGCTGTAAAATTACAAAAGCCAATTACCACTTCAGGCACAGTATTACAGCTTTGAATCAGTAAAATACCAACCAAGCCAACCTGAAATGAGTAAAAGCAACCCCTGACACTGTGTTTCGCTCTAATTAGAGCTCTTCAGAGAGGTATAGCTTTGTCCAGACACAAGGGAGCACCCAGTATAAGTCAAAGAAATACCCTTTCAGGAATAGAGTGACGAATAAATTATGCAAAAATGAAAAGCAGAGAACTCTGGGTAGTTCTCAAGTTTAGGTGGAAAGCAGCTCCTGTATGGAGCACTCTCAACACCAGCGACACTCTAGATCTGCTCACCTCAAATGTCTGTTTTTCTATCAAAGTTTTTAAGCATGGGATTAGCACAGTGCCATCCACGCCGAGATAGAAAAGGACAAAGTCTTTTGCCATTTGTACAGCAAAGTCTTTAAGCATAGCACTAGCACAATACTGTCCTTGCCGAGCTGTAAAATTACAAAAGCCAATTACCACTTCAGGCACAGTATTACAGCTTTGAATCAGTAAAATACCAACCAAGCCAACCTGAAATGAGTAAAAGCAACCCCTGACACTGTGTTTCGCTCTAATTAGAGCTCTTCAGAGAGGTATAGCTTTGTCCAGACACAAGGGAGCACCCAGTATAAGTCAAAGAAATACCCTTTCAGGAATAGAGTGACGAATAAATTATGCAAAAATGAAAAGCAGAGAACTCTGGGTAGTTCTCAAGTTTAGGTGGAAAGCAGCTCCTGTATGGAGCACTCTCAACACCAGCGACACTCTAGATCTGCTCACCTCAAATGTCTGTTTTTCTATCAAAGTTTTTAAGCATGGGATTAGCACAGTGCCATCCACGCCGAGATAGAAAAGGACAAAGTCTTTTGCCATTTGTACAGCAAAGTCTTTAAGCATAGCACTAGCACAATACTGTCCTTGCCGAGCTGTAAAATTACAAAAGCCAATTACCACTTCAGGCACAGTATTACAGCTTTGAATCAGTAAAATACCAACCAAGCCAACCTGAAATGAGTAAAAGCAACCCCTGACACTGTGTTTCGCTCTAATTAGAGCTCTTCAGAGAGGTATAGCTTTGTCCAGACACAAGGGAGCACCCAGTATAAGTCAAAGAAATACCCTTTCAGGAATAGAGTGATGAATAAATTATGCAAAAATGAAAAGCAGAGAACTCTGGGTAGTTCTCAAGTTTAGGTGGAAAGCAGCTCCTGTATGGAGCACTCTCAACACCAGCGACACTTTAGATCTGCTCACCTCAAATGTCTGTTTTTCTATCAAAGTTTTTAAGCATGGGATTAGCACAGTGCCATCCACGCCGAGATAGAAAAGGACAAAGTCTTTTGCCATTTGTACAGCAAAGTCTTTAAGCATAGCACTAGCACAATACTGTCCTTGCCGAGCTGTAAAATTACAAAAGCCAATTACCACTTCAGGCACAGTATTACAGCTTTGAATCAGTAAAATACCAACCAAGCCAACCTGAAATGAGTAAAAGCAACCCCTGACACTGTGTTTCGCTCTAATTAGAGCTCTTCAGAGAGGTATAGCTTTGTCCAGACACAAGGGAGCACCCAGTATAAGTCAAAGAAATACCCTTTCAGGAATAGAGTGACGAATAAATTATGCAAAAATGAAAAGCAGAGAACTCTGGGTAGTTCTCAAGTTTAGGTGGAAAGCAGCTCCTGTATGGAGCACTCTCAACACCAGCGACACTCTAGATCTGCTCACCTCAAATGTCTGTTTTTCTATCAAAGTTTTTAAGCATGGGATTAGCACAGTGCCATCCACGCCGAGATAGAAAAGGACAAAGTCTTTTGCCATTTGTACAGCAATGTCTTTAACCCCTTCGACGCTCATGACGGAACGGTTCCGTCATGAGCGTCGGTTGAGCTGTGCTCATGACGGAACCGTTCCGTCATGACCACGCCCGCGCAGGTAACGGTCAGCACCGCGGGGGAATCCGCCCCGCATGGAAGGGGTTAAGCATAGCACTAGCACAATACTGTCCTTGCCGAGCTGTAAAATTACAAAAGCCAATTACCACTTCAGGCACAGTATTACAGCTTTGAATCAGTAAAATACCAACCAAGCCAACCTGAAATGAGTAAAAGCAACCCCTGACACTGTGTTTCGCTCTAATTAAAGCTCTTCAGAGAGGTATAGCTTTGTCCAGACACATGGGAGCACCCAGTATAAGTCAAAGAAATACCCTTTCAGGAATAGAGTGACGAATAAATTATGCAAAAATGAAAAGCAGAGAACTCTGGGTAGTTCTCAAGTTTAGGTGGAAAGCAGCTCCTGTATGGAGCACTCTCAACACCAGCGACACTCTAGATCTGCTCACCTCAAATGTCTGTTTTTCTATCAAAGTTTTTAAGCATGGGATTAGCACAGTGCCATCCACGCCGAGATAGAAAAGGACAAAGTCTTTTGCCATTTGTACAGCAAAGTCTTTAAGCATAGCACTAGCACAATACTGTCCTTGCCGAGCTGTAAAATTACAAAAGCCAATTACCACTTCAGGCACAGTATTACAGCTTTGAATCAGTAAAATACCAACCAAGCCAACCTGAAATGAGTAAAAGCAACCCCTGACACTGTGTTTCGCTCTAATTAGAGCTCTTCAGAGAGGTATAGCTTTGTCCAGACACAAGGGAGCACCCAGTATAAGTCAAAGAAATACCCTTTCAGGAATAGAGTGACGAATAAATTATGCAAAAATGAAAAGCAGAGAACTCTGGGTAGTTCTCAAGTTTAGGTGGAAAGCAGCTCCTGTATGGAGCACTCTCAACACCAGCGACACTCTAGATCTGCTCACCTCAAATGTCTGTTTTTCTATCAAAGTTTTTAAGCATGGGATTAGCACAGTGCCATCCACGCCGAGATAGAAAAGGACAAAGTCTTTTGCCATTTGTACAGCAAAGTCTTTAAGCATAGCACTAGCACAATACTGTCCTTGCCGAGCTGTAAAATTACAAAAGCCAATTACCACTTCAGGCACAGTATTACAGCTTTGAATCAGTAAAATACCAACCAAGCCAACCTGAAATGAGTAAAAGCAACCCCTGACACTGTGTTTCGCTCTAATTAGAGCTCTTCAGAGAGGTATAGCTTTGTCCAGACACAAGGGAGCACCCAGTATAAGTCAAAGAAATACCCTTTCAGGAATAGAGTGACGAATAAATTATGCAAAAATGAAAAGCAGAGAACTCTGGGTCGTTCTCAAGTTTAGGTGGAAAGCAGCTCCTGTATGGAGCACTCTCAACACTAGCGACACTCTAGATCTGCTCACCTCAAATGTCTGTTTTTCTATCAAAGTTTTTAAGCATGGGATTAGCACAGTGCCATCCACGCCGAGATAGAAAAGGACAAAGTCTTTTGCCATTTGTACAGCAAAGTCTTTAAGCATAGCACTAGCACAATACTGTCCTTGCCGAGCTGTAAAATTACAAAAGCCAATTACCACTTCAGGCACATACTATTACAGCTTTGAATCAGTAAAATACCAACCAAGCCAACCTGAAATGAGTAAAAGCAACCCCTGACACTGTGTTTCGCTCTAATTAGAGCTCTTCAGAGAGGTATAGCTTTGTCCAGACACAAGGGAGCACCCAGTATAAGTCAAAGAAATACCCTTTCAGGAATAGAGTGACGAATAAATTATGCAAAAATGAAAAGCAGAGAACTCTGGGTAGTTCTCAAGTTTAGGTGGAAAGCAGCTCCTGTATGGAGCACTCTCAACACCAGCGACACTCTAGATCTGCTCACCTCAAATGTCTGTTTTTCTATCAAAGTTTTTAAGCATGGGATTAGCACAGTGCCATCCACGCCGAGATAGAAAAGGACAAAGTCTTTTGCCATTTGTACAGCAAAGTCTTTAAGCATAGCACTAGCACAATACTGTCCTTGCCGAGCTGTAAAATTACAAAAGCCAATTACCACTTCAGGCACAGTATTACAGCTTTGAATCAGTAAAATACCAACCAAGCCAACCTGAAATGAGTAAAAGCAACCCCTGACACTGTGTTTCGCTCTAATTAGAGCTCTTCAGAGAGGTATACAAATGGCAAAAGACTTTGTCCTTTTCTATCTCGGCGTGGATGGCACTGTGCTAATCCCATGCTTAAAAACTTTGATAGAAAAACAGACATTTGAGGTGAGCAGATCTAGAGTGTCGCTGGTGTTGAGAGTGCTCCATACAGGAGCTGCTTTCCACCTAAACTTGAGAACTACCCAGAGTTCTCTGCTTTTCATTTTTGCATAATTTATTCGTCACTCTATTCCTGAAAGGGTATTTCTTTGACTTATACTGGGTGCTCCCTTGTGTCTGGACAAAGCTATACCTCTCTGAAGAGCTCTAATTAGAGCAAAACACAGTGTCAGGGGTTGCTTTTACTCATTTCAGGTTGGCTTGGTTGGTATTTTACTGATTCAAAGCTGTAATACTGTGCCTGAAGTGGTAATTGGCTTTTGTAATTTTACAGCTCGGCAAGGACAGTATTGTGCTAGTGCTATGCTTAAAGACTTTGCTGTACAAATGGCAAAAGACTTTGTCCTTTTCTATCTCGGCGTGGATGGCACTGTGCTAATCCCATGCTTAAAAACTTTGATAGAAAAACAGACATTTGAGGTGAGCAGATCTAGAGTGTCGCTGGTGTTGAGAGTGCTCCATACAGGAGCTGCTTTCCACCTAAACTTGAGAACTACCCAGAGTTCTCTGCTTTTCATTTTTGCATAATTTATTCGTCACTCTATTCCTGAAAGGGTATTTCTTTGACTTATACTGGGTGCTCCCTTGTGTCTGGACAAAGCTATACCTCTCTGAAGAGCTCTAATTAGAGCGAAACACAGTGTCAGGGGTTGCTTTTACTCATTTCAGGTTGGCTTGGTTGGTATTTTACTGATTCAAAGCTGTAATACTGTGCCTGAAGTGGTAATTGGCTTTTGTAATTTTACAGCTCGGCAAGGACAGTATTGTGCTAGTGCTATGCTTAAAGACTTTGCTGTACAAATGGCAAAAGACTTTGTCCTTTTCTATCTCGGCGTGGATGGCACTGTGCTAATCCCATGCTTAAAAACTTTGATAGAAAAACAGACATTTGAGGTGAGCAGATCTAGAGTGTCGCTGGTGTTGAGAGTGCTCCATACAGGAGCTGCTTTCCACCTAAACTTGAGAACTACCCAGAGTTCTCTGCTTTTCATTTTTGCATAATTTATTCGTCACTCTATTCCTGAAAGGGTATTTCTTTGACTTATACTGGGTGCTCCCTTGTGTCTGGACAAAGCTATACCTCTCTGAAGAGCTCTAATTAGAGCGAAACACAGTGTCAGGGGTTGCTTTTACTCATTTCAGGTTGGCTTGGTTGGTATTTTACTGATTCAAAGCTGTAATACTGTGCCTGAAGTGGTAATTGGCTTTTGTAATTTTACAGCTCGGCAAGGACAGTATTGTGCTAGTGCTATGCTTAAAAACTTTGCTGTACAAATGGCAAAAGACTTTGTCCTTTTCTATCTCGGCGTAGATGGCACTGTGCTAATCCCATGCTTAAAAACTTTGATAGAAAAACAGACATTTGAGGTGAGCAGATCTAGAGTGTCGCTGGTGTTGAGAGTGCTCCATACAGGAGCTGCTTTCCACCTAAACTTGAGAACTACCCAGAGTTCTCTGCTTTTCATTTTTGCATAATTTATTCGTTACTCTATTCCTGAAAGGGTATTTCTTTGACTTATACTGGGTGCTCCCTTGTGTCTGGACAAAGCTATACCTCTCTGAAGAGCTCTAATTAGAGCGAAACACAGTGTCAGGGGTTGCTTTTACTCATTTCAGGTTGGCTTGGTTGGTATTTTACTGATTCAAAGCTGTAATACTGTGCCTGAAGTGGTAATTGGCTTTTGTAATTTTACAGCTCGGCAAGGACAGTATTGTGCTAGTGCTATGCTTAAAGACTTTGCTGTACAAATGGCAAAAGACTTTGTCCTTTTCTATCTCGGCGTGGATGGCACTGTGCTAATCCCATACTTAAAAACTTTGATAGAAAAACAGACATTTGAGGTGAGCAGATCTAGAGTGTCGCTGGTGTTGAGAGTGCTCCATACAGGAGCTGCTTTCCACCTAAACTTGAGAACTACCCAGAGTTCTCTGCTTTTCATTTTTGCATAATTTATTCGTCACTCTATTCCTGAAAGGGTATTTCTTTGACTTATACTGGGTGCTCCCTTGTGTCTGGACAAAGCTATACCTCTCTGAAGAGCTCTAATTAGAGCGAAACACAGTGTCAGGGGTTGCTTTTACTCATTTCAGGTTGGCTTGGTTGGTATTTTACTGATTCAAAGCTGTAATACTGTGCCTGAAGTGGTAATTGGCTTTTGTAATTTTACAGCTCGGCAAGGACAGTATTGTGCTAGTGCTATGCTTAAAGACTTTGCTGTACAAATGGCAAAAGACTTTGTCCTTTTCTATCTCGGCGTGGATGGCACTGTGCTAATCCCATGCTTAAAAACTTTGATAGAAAAACAGACATTTGAGGTGAGCAGATCTAGAGTGTCGCTGGTGTTGAGAGTGCTCCATACAGGAGCTGCTTTCAACCTAAACTTGAGAACTACCCAGAGTTCTCTGCTTTTCATTTTTGCATAATTTATTCGTCACTCTATTCCTGAAAGGGTATTTCTTTGACTTATACTGGGTGCTCCCTTGTGTCTGGACAAAGCTATACCTCTCTGAAGAGCTCTAATTAGAGCGAAACACAGTGTCAGGGGTTGCTTTTACTCATTTCAGGTTGGCTTGGTTGGTATTTTACTGATTCAAAGCTGTAATACTGTGCCTGAAGTGGTAATTGGCTTTTGTAATTTTACAGCTCGGCAAGGACAGTATTGTGCTAGTGCTATGCTTAAAGACTTTGTCCTTTTCTATCTCGGCGTGGATGGCACTGTGCTAATCCCATGCTTAAAAACTTTGATAGAAAAACAGACATTTGAGGTGAGCAGATCTAGAGTGTCGCTGGTGTTGAGAGTGCTCCATACAGGAGCTGCTTTCCACCTAAACTTGAGAACTACCCAGAGTTCTCTGCTTTTCATTTTTGCATAATTTATTCGTCACTCTATTCCTGAAAGGGTATTTCTTTGACTTATACTGGGTGCTCCCTTGTGTCTGGACAAAGCTATACCTCTCTGAAGAGCTCTAATTAGAGCGAAACACAGTGTCAGGGGTTGCTTTTACTCATTTCAGGTTGGCTTGGTTGGTATTTTACTGATTCAAAGCTGTAATACTGTGCCTGAAGTGGTAATTGGCTTTTGTAATTTTACAGCTCGGCAAGGTCAGTATTGTGCTAGTGCTATGCTTAAAGACTTTGCTGTACAAATGGCAAAAGACTTTGTCCTTTTCTATCTCGGCGTGGATGGCACTGTGCTAATCCCATGCTTAAAAACTTTGATAGAAAAACAGACATTTGAGGTGAGCAGATCTAGAGTGTCGCTGGTGTTGAGAGTGCTCCATACAGGAGCTGCTTTCCACCTAAACTTGAGAACTACCCAGAGTTCTCTGCTTTTCATTTTTGCATATATATATATATATATATATATATATATATATATATATATATATATATATATATATATATATAAAATCCTGAGACTTGGGGCTGAAGCGGTGAGGGGGCTCAGGGAAGCGTTTCTTGGGCACCACAAGCAGGACATTCTGGCCAACATCCATATCGGAATCCTGCATTCCGCCCTACCACATGGTGCAACATGCCCCCCATCCACCACTTACCTGAAGCGGAGCACTGCATTCTGGTTGTTGGAGTTCTCGACCACCTTGGGAACTACTAGCAGGGGGAGCTTCGTTCTAAAGGGCGGAGCTTTCATGATGACCAATAAAAGCGGCAGGAACATTTATCCGATAACGATGGAAGCCACCTGTTAACTTGAGCGCTGAGGAAGGCAGTCATTGCCGAAATGCATTCGCCATGTCATCTGTAAACCAATAAAGGCTTCCTTGAACTTCCCTTCTGGGTCCTGCTCTTTCGCAAGGATGAGATTCGTTTTATATATATATATATATATATATATATATATATATATATATATATGTATATATATATATATATAAATGAATTATATATATATATATGAATATGCATACATAATACATGGATTTGTCAGCAGACAGACCCACACATATCCAAAATAGGACGTAGACCCCAGCAAATGTGGTGCCACTATTTTAACTGGGTGTGTTCGGCCCACTTGCTTGGGGAAGCAACAACATTCACACATCATTTAGGGTTACCCCTCTCATGTGTGTGAGGCATTTGAAGTAGTCAAGATCCATGTCATCTGTAAAATTCACAAGTGCTGCCGCAGGTACAGCAGGGAGTCTCATGGATCTCTACCCATTGCATGGGGGGGTCAGTCCTGTCCTCCAATCCTGAATACTTCTTAGTTTCATCAACATCAATGGAAGAGCATCAGGCCACTTTGAAGATGTGGATGCACACACCTTAGCAGGACAAGATTTCAATGTCTAATTAATTTGTTCCACAATGCCTGAAGCTTCAGGGTGGTAATGAAAGTGAAACCTCTGATCAATCTGCAAAGCTGCACACAAATGTTTCATCATCTCATTCTTCAAGTGACTGCCAAAATATGATTCAAGAGAAACCAGAATCCGAAAAAGAGGGATCAATTCTCTCAACGATAATTTGGTTATTGTAAGACTGTCATTCCATCTAGTAGTGTAGGTTTATACCCAGTGTGAAGAGGCAGACCACCACCAAGATGTTATGAAGCTCATTACAAACAGGCATCTCAACAAAGCCAATCTGCATGTGAGTTAAGAGACCACCTGATCTCCCTATGTGACTAGAGAGGACTAGGATTATGCTGCCTGCATTCAACTGTTGGCACGCCACACACTTGTGAGATAACTCAGCTGCAATTACACAGAATCGGGGTTTAACAAATATGCGCAAAAGAGATGAACCATAGCGTCTCGACCTATGTGAATAGCACAATAAAAACAATGTGCCATGGGAGACAATATTGAATCGGGCAATACAGGATGATTGAGAATTAATCTAGCTGCCACATTCGGAACCACTTACAGGCAGCCCAAGAGATGTTCCGGCAAACCCAAATATAGAACATTTCCATGGTTTTTCTTGTATCAATTGAGGAGAGGGTTAGACATTTTCTCAAGGCACTTAGCAGCCTGAAGCAGGTGCCCACCAGAGCTTGAATTCGGGGTTTCATGGACAATGCATTATCCATTTTGATTTCCAATTTTTTTACTAAACTGTGAAGAGTAGCCGGAGGGGGAGTATCCAGGGGCCACCATTAACTCCAGACCTCAGAAGGTGGTTTTCCGAACAAAACGATCTCCGAATTGTCTGGAATGCATTTAAGTTGGTTTATAGCCAGCCAGTTAAACACCTTTGAGAGGCATATTCTGATGTTATCACCCTCAAAATCTGCACCTTTCTCACAACTAAAGATATTACTTTGGCTCCGCATATATTCTGCCAGATCGGAGAGCGGAGTCAGATAGGCATTGAAAAGTGTAGGGCTCAAAGCTGAGCCCTGCAAAACGCCCACCTTCAGATTCTGTATAGGGGATGCAAACGGGGGACTCCAGACTTTTTGAGTTCTATTGTCCAAGAAGGAAGTCAGTCACTTTAGAGCCATGCCGCCAATTCCGATATTCTGTAGCCTATTCAATAATCTGTTGGGGGGACGGTGTCAAAAGCCACGAGAGATCAAACATTAACAGGACGGCCTTGCCCCTGCAAACCAATTTATCTTTAATGTACTCAGTTACCTCTAGCAAGGCTGTTTCCGTGCCGCAGATGCCTCTAAAACCTGATTGACTGGAGTGCAGCAAATTGTTACTTTCAAGTTAACCTGAGATGATAGGATTAACATTTTTTTCCAGCACTTTTGAGAAAGCTAGAAGCAAGGATATAGGTCTGTAGTTGTCCAGAACTTTGTGGTCGGCTGATGGCTTCTTGAAAAGAGGAAGGATTTTGGCATGTTTCAATAAAGAGGGCATTATTCCAGATACTAGAGAGGCGTTTAGAACTTTATTCACCACTAAATTAATGGTCAGGGCCACCTTGGCCAGAAACTGAGCCGGACAAGGATTGACAGGCGAGCCCGACTTCAGATGTTTGTTGGCAGATAGAGACTTCTCTGGCAACATAGGCAGAAGGTGAAGGAGTAGAAGGGCTTCGTCACAGGTCATTCTCGGAGCTGGCATCTCCCTGACATAATTATCAACCTGAGATACACTCGCCAGAGAAATTTGAATGGTCGCTATTTTAGCATGAAAGAACTCTGCCAATTGGTTTGTCCACTCTGCAGAAGTTTGTAGGTGTTTAGTGATGGCCTCAGGGTTCAAAAAAGATTTAACAATTGTAAAAATCTCTTCAGATTTTTTATTTGATACCTCAATTGTTTTCCCATTAAAGGCTCTTTTCACTAGGCTGACCTTTGTGTAGTGTGCCTTCAATGCTGTTTTACAATTAAGTTTATCCTCGGGCTATACCATCTCATGTGGAGGCACTTTAGATTTTTTTACTTGTCTTTAGGATCTCATTAAACCAAGGGGCAGACTGATTCGTTTTATGAGAATGTCATGCCACGGTGGAAACTAACTCCTTTATATTATGAGTAATCCATTCATACTGCTGAGTGGCGTCCACCTCAGTATCACCCGAGAGTGAGGGGAGAGATGTTTCAAGGGCTACGCACAAGTCAGTTGGGAGAGTTCTATGGAAAGCTCTGGACACGATTCCAGTGTCTGCAGGAAGAGTCTGTTTTCTTTTTAAGGGTATGGACCAATTAAAACTCACTAGATAGTGGTCCTACCAGGTTAGTGGTAGTGGGTCACGTACTTTAAGTGTGACATTAGAGTAGTTTTGGTCTAATATATCACCTTCCCTGTGAGTTGACTTGAACACGTATGGGGTTAGGCTGAGGGTGGACAGAGTATCCATAAGAGGAATAACTTACGCCTCCAATGGCTTGTTCATATGGAGGTTCAGGTCACTGAGAACTAAAAAATGTATATATGTAAGAGACCAAGGTGCCAGAATATGGTTTAGGGATTTTAAAAATGAACCAGCGGAGCTGAGAGGTCTGTAAATCAGAGCTCACACCACAGATTGATGAGGTGATAAAGAGCAACAGAAACCCAGACATTCTGCTCCATTTAATTTCATCCTCATTCTGTCGCAATTCGCTCCATGCACTCTCGTGCCTACCACCAGAGGGGTGCATAGTGTCACTTTCCTGTGTTCTAATAAGCTTCCAGATACTCCCATGCATGCATATCTTGACTTCCATCCATTTGGTCACTATTTGGGAATTGACATCCATTCCCAATACATGCCGGGTTTTGTGAAAGCCAGCATACTCATGCTTGAAGCCAGTCTGCTAATGTTTGACACTCTAATACAGTGCTTTCCAAAGTGTGTGTCCCGACACAGTGCTGTGTCGCCTCTAGTGTGTGGGTGTGTCGCGCTGCGATGACGTCGGCCGGCATATTCAGGCTAATCCAGCTTGCATGCAGTGACGCAGTACAGTACAGCGACGACGTCGTAGGGAGAGGAAGGAGAAGCGTTAGGCGAGCGTGAGGCCTTGTTCCCTTTTTCACAGAGACACCACGGAGCTGCCTCTGTTCCCCAGGCACTCGGTAAGTGAAATCTTTGTTATTTCGAAACTCCATTTAGGCCTCCCGGGATTGCAAGTGGGTCGGATTTCAGAACACCCTGTCAGCGTCGATTTATGCAGGTCAAAGCTGCTTGGCTCCTGGGTATTTTATCATTCTCGAGCTAACAATGCAAATCCAGCTTTTTTAGCCTTTGAAATGTAATTGTAAAGCCACAAATAAAATACATAACGAGTCTCCGGGAATTTTCTACATTCTTCCGATTTTAACTTGAAGTGTGGAAAGGGAGTTACCAGGCCTCACATAAATGTCAAGGAAACTCGTGATTAATTATCTTCCTGGAGAGAGATCAGCATTTTGTATAGTTGAGGTTTTGACCTATGTGAAGTTAGTGCAGAGGGTTAATATGCCTGCTGCAAAGAACGTGTACCAAGTAGATTACAGAGTGCGTATGATGTAAACAGATCAGCAGGTTACTGCTTTCAAAAGAGGCATCCTTTTGTTACTTGCAATTTATAACATAAAGTCCTAATATAGAATAGTGAGCTATTAACTTTCATCCTAGAACTGCATACACACTGCAAAGTATACATTATTAGAACATTGATTAATGTAGCAAAAAGGGTTAATTTGGCGAGAAGTCGATTTCATATTATTAAACAAAAACTCCTAACTATGCTGTTTCTTTTTCGACTGTGCGTTTGTGCTTCTCCACACCAAGCACTCTTAAACTATACTGCCTACCAGTATGGATGACATGTGACTCCTACACTTTTAGTCCTTTGGCTTATGTAACATTTCCTATGCACTGATTTACACACGTTTGATTGAGTGTCTCTGTGTTATGTGTGTGTGATGCAAAGTGCTCGGACACCCTACACTGGTATGAGTGGCGCTATATAACTAATTCAATGCATCTGAGAGAGTGTGGTTATGGAGGCTTGATCACTGTTAAAGGGTGCTAGTGAGAGAATCCGTGGTGGAGGTGGTCATTGGGGGGCGCCAACAAACATTGTTGCACAGGGCGCCACCAGCACTAAAGCCGGCCCTGGAGCCCAGAAGACTTGACATAAAATATTTATAAGTGCCATAATCTGGTCTGTCCAGAAAGTTACATTTTGTGCATGGTCGACGTTTTTCCCAGAAAAGTGTTTCAACCCTCTCTCCGTAATCAAAGGATGGAGCCTGGCAGGGTGTTCTGATAAAGTCAACGAGAGAGACTAATCACGGCGGTAATTGTGCAGGGATGTAAAGTTACTTGCCATTGGAGTTTAGGGCTGTGAGATGAATGAGATCATTGTTTTTGAATTGGAGCATTTATATTTGATTTGATAAACAAAACCAAGACTCTTACTATGCAAAGCGGCAATATCACTTTAAACAACAGAACCTTGCATATTACAGTAACGTGGTCTTTCTTCACATTCGTGCTGGCAGCGCCTTAGTACAGGTCAAATTTAAAGAAATGGACCATGAGTTTGACTCAGAGTAGCTAATGCTTAGTATACCTAAGTGTTTGGTAGCATACGTAATGAGCATATTTTGAATGCTAAAAACAAACACTGTAATTATATTTGTTTCCTGAGCCGCTCGTGGTGTGTTTCATTTCTGAACAGCTCCTGACAAAGCACTGTATTTTATTTGCAACTTCATAGTCTTTTTTTCCCCCCTAAAACAGATGTTTAACACATGAACTTTATTCCCTTAACACGTGCCCTTTCCTTGTGTACTTGGTTTTAATTTAGGTGGTTTGCTGATATTGCACGAAATTAACAGCCCCCCTCCATGAGCACAAATGAATATGGGTCAGTGGAGCCTCTGGTCTAAAACCATGACTGCCCTGAAGCCACTGTAACCCAGCAGTAAGTAATTAGCCACCTTTCAGAAAATAAAGTCCTTGCGTCGCGCAGTGGGAGACATGCCCCACTGCCAAGAAATACACTCTTCTGCGTGGCACTTTGCTGTAGCGAAATCACTTCTGCGTGTGCTTCCTGGAGCCCAGAATAGAAAACGAGGAGCATTTCGAATTTAATTCAGTGGATAAGTTTAATTTAATTTTCTGTGCTACTGAAGTAAACTTCATGCAACTGCAACAGGGGAAATAGAGTTTATTCACAACCATCCACATACATGAAGCTCCCTTGCCTGGAGAGCTGCCACCATAGTTGAATGCAGGATTGCAATCACTAATCAAAATCCTGGGCACAATGGCAACAATCACTGAGCAACCTGCCAGCTCACATAACTTTTCTTCTCTCTTTACACAATAAACCGTAGAAAATTAATATTAAAACTAACAAAACTCACCACATTAAATATCCCCCCATAACATCTTCCTCCTACATAATAAACGAAACACATCATTTAATTACACAATCTTGAAACCTGGCAGGCGCATGATGTTGGCTGCATCCATTATCCCACGAATCACCAGCTTAATGTTTCTCCCTTTCCACACTTCTCATCATGCCCTCCATCACTCTGCCATCCACTCCATTCTTACAACACCCCGCTTTTGCCATTTCCGTATCATCCATCAACATAAATCTGCTGCATCTCTGTTCCCCTCATCCCTACCGTCCCATTTTTTCCTCACTACATCATTTCTTTCACAGTACAGTGCCACCCTTCTTATATTCCTTCATAGCGGTGCAGTTCCAGTTCCATGCACACACAACAGCCGGGTCGGACTGGGCCCGAAAATAGTCCTGGCATCAAATAAAAGTGGCCCACATCAGGCCCGGCCCCAGGACTTTTTATTTGGGTGGGCCAAGGGTGCATTCGGGTGGGCCACTGCGGGCCCGATTTGTCACATATATGTCTAGCCAGGCCTACTCAGGGCCCTCCTTTATCTCTTAGTCTTACAAGGGCCAGGAAAACACATTATTTTCTTTCCAAATCTCTTTTTATATGTTATCACTTTATAAAAGTGTTTTTTTCTATGTAATGCCCCTTTGATGGGAAGAGGAGGTTTCTGAGGTGGGAGTATAAGGCAAGTGACACTTCTCGGGCTCTCCCTCATGACCTCTTCCTCGGATTCCCTCACTGCCGCCCTCCTCCGGTGCCCCTCATCTCTTCATAGCCCCTCCCCCTCATGGCCTCATCCTTGAATTCCCTTACTACCACCCTCCACCAGTGCTCCTCATCTCTCCGTTGCCCCTTTCCCAATGACCTCCTTCTCAGATTCCCTCACTTGCTGGGCCTGCCTTGATTTGTAAAAAGAACAAATAGCCACACATTCTCTTACCTGCTGGTTCCTCCTCACAGCCATCTAATAAGCAGCTGTCAGGCCAGGAAAGGTGAATCAGGATGAACAAACTTTTTTCTCCAGCGTGGAATCGAAAAGGAAATACCCAGGCCGCAGAACGGGTAAAGTTACAGTTAAGGTTGCCCGGTGCCAAAGAAAGGATGTGTCCCCTTCCAGTGACCCAATTGTACGTGCACGAGTGGACGTACTTTCTAAAAGGCGATGCGTGATTGGGGGTGCCTGTGGGAGAGCCCAGGCCCAATCACGCAACTCCTAGGAATAAAATCAACCTTCGGAAGAACGTTTTAAATTGAAGTGGCCTTTTACTACTGGCCTTCAAGACTTCACTGCCAGGGCCAGTCTCATGTTTGGGTGGGCCTGGCCCACCCGGCCCACCCACTAGAACCGGGCCTGCCCCCCATTACTTAATTATACAACTAGTAAAGTGGCCAATGTTTGAAAATGAGGGCAGTTGCGACATACCGAATGAGTGATTCGTAAGGTATTCACTTCTTTGGGGCATATCTGTGTGTGTGAGTGTGTCTATATGAGAGAGTGTGTGCTCGAGTCTGGAAATGTCACATATTTGTATGCACATTTATGCCTAGCAAACCCTAACAGACCTGGGGCTGACCAGGCTTCTCCAAATTTCAGAAGATACTTTACCATTAGTGTGGATCATGTAGTCACAGAAGCAAGCTGCCTCAGTTCAGCTTCTCTAATTCTAATCTAGATATGCATTTTTAAAGCTGCGCACGTGAAAAACCATGTTCAAATAACCTGTGTTACATGCTTACCATCCTATGACTGCTCTGTTACTTGTGCACTAAAGTGAGCCTTACTATATGCTGGATTGTGATGTTTGTGTATAGAACTGTAAAACTAGAGTTGGTCAGTTAGCTATCAAGGTAGTGTTGCACTCTGGTTGTTTGTACATTCCGAAAGTCACGTTTCAAGCAAGCTGTTTTTGTTTTTTTTGCTGTTAAGTAAATGCTTTGTTTATATTTCTGACTTTCAAAATTGGTTGAGATTCCAGCTTTGTGTTTACTGCTTGCTCTTCCAGTGTAAATTCATTGTCATATAGCTGGGTCTGAACTGAGGTGGCACAGTGAGCTAAAGAATGATTATGGATTAAACCCAGATCTGTGACTGGGGGTCAGTGTCTGTAAAGTTTCAGCGCTCCGTCCATCATCTCCTTGTGTTTGCTTCGTTGTTTTCTAGACCAATCTTAAGTCCTTTGATATTATTGACTAGATTAGAACTAGATTATTGAAAGATGACAACACAGCTCGGGCAACAGTTTGATTTCCTAACCATTTTTGAGGTTTCAGAAACATGGTTCTCCAACTTAATTACAATTTCCCGTGGGCAATGTTGGCGTGGCTCTTCCACCTTCAATGTCATGTTTTCCGCGTGCCGCACTGCTACCTCATTTAGTTTGCCTGTCTCTGATCCAGTCAAAAAGGCTTCAGGATGATAGCGGAAGAATATGTGGTTGTTTATGTGATTATCTCTTGATTGCTTCCTGTTCAAATAGGTAGATAAAAAATGAGACAAATTGTTTTTTAGGAAAGTAAGCAATCTAGTTTGGCGGGGAAGACCATGGCATGGAAATGTAAGGGCCTTCTGATAAAGGATGGAATATAATTGTGGGTTCGGGACAGCTCACTTGGCATCCTGAGTCTCTCAAAGCCAGCGTCAATGCAGTTATTACTTCTGTCACCCCTATGCTGTGAGCTCTGATTTCACATGATTGTCTACTACTCAAGGATACTAGAGAGAATGAGGACTGTAAGCAAGGCGTAAGAATGTTAAACTCCGTGTCTCATGTTCTTCCTATCTCTAGATTTCCACATTTCTTCATATTCCCGGAAGGCAAACAAACTCCAAATGGATAAGTTTATAATTAGGAAGCGAAAAGCTGATGAAGATGGCGTTTGCGAAGAACAACATGTAGCAGCTATTGAACAAAGTACCCAAGAATCAACTGAGCGGTCTGTCTCAGCACGTAAGAAGTGTAAGGGGAAAATCTCCAATCCTCGTTTATATAACAAAGCTTATATGAAACTGGGGTTCACATTTTCTGGTAATGAAAACCATCCTTGCCCCCAGTGTTTAGTTTGTGGGGAAATACTTGCAAATGAAAGTATGGTACCAAATAAGTTAAAACGACATTTTACCACAAAACACAGCCATTTGTCAGAAAAACCAGAAGAATACTTTATTGAGCTTTCTAAATCTACAAGGAAGCAGTCTGCATCATTCACAAAGAGAATGAAGACATCAGAGAAAGCTCAAAAGGCAAGTTACTTGGTTGCTCAAATAATTGCCAAAAACAAGGAACCACACACTGTTGCCAAAACCACCATAAGGCAATCTTGCTGTGCTATTGTTCGAACAATGTTTGGGCCAGAATTTGAGATAGAAGTTAATAAAATCCCTTTGGCAGATAACACAATTGGAAGACGTATTCAAGATATGTCTGCTAACGTTAAGTTACAAATGAAGGATATTTTCCAAGACGATAATATGGTCTTTACATTGCAATTAGACGAATCTATGGATGTCAGTGGGTTAGCTCAATTACTGGTTTTTATACGTTTCATTCATAGTGACAGAATTATTGAGCAATTCCTGTGTTGCCTAGAACTTCCCTTGAGAACTAGAGGTGAGGATATATTTACATCTTTAGATTGCTTCATGAAGGAAAATAATTTGCGCTGGTTAAATTGTGTCGGGATATGCACGGAGGGTGCACCCTCAATGGTCGGCTCAACAAAAGGTTTTATAGCTTTAGCAAAGAAAGAAAATGCAAATATCATATTTACTCATTGCTTTTTACATCGTGAGGCACTAGTCGCGCAAACCATTGGAAATGAATTAAGAAAAGTTATGGACAAAGTGATTCAAATGGTCAATTACATTAAAAGCAGACCTCTTAAATCACGAATATTTGCTCATATTTGTGAACAAATGGGGGCAAGGTTTAAAAAGCTCCTACTGCACACAGACGTTCGTTGGCTCTCAAGAGGTCGCGTGCTTTGTCGTGTATACGAATTGCGGGAAATGATGCTGAAGCTTTTTGAGGAAAATCAGCAACACGAATTCTGCGATCTAATTCAAGACAAACTTTGGTGCACAAAATTGGCATATCTTGCTGACATATTTGAACATTTGAATAAAATTAACACCAGTATGCAAGGAATAGGAGAAAATATCTTAACAGCAGTAGATAAAATTTGTGCTTTCAGAGACAAAATAAAAATTTGGGAAAGGAAAGTGAAAGAAGGCAGTTTTGAAATGTTTTCCAAAACTGATGAGTGCCAGCTGAAAAATGAGATCAGCCCGCTGATTGTTGACCATTTAACATTGCTCGGAGAGAAAGTTTCTCATTACTTTCCAAATGTTGAAATCCAAGACTATGATTGGATCAGAAATCCATTTCTTGCAACTGGGAACTTTTCACTAATTGAAGAAGAAGAATTAGCTGAAATAAAAAATGATCGAAGTATGTTCATGATGCATGCAGAGGGTGATTTAGACAGCTTTTGGATTTGTGTTACAAAAATGCATCCAAACATAGGTAAAAAAGTGTTACATATTCTCTTGCAGTTTTCTACTACATACATTTGTGAAGTATCCTTTTCAACGATGACAAACTTAAAGACACTGAAACGTGGGTGCTTGAAAATGCTTGATGATGAAATGCGAGTGTCTTTATCAAATGTTCAACCAAATATTGACCAGCTGTGTTCATCCTATCAGCCTCATATTTCTCATTAAAATAGTAAGACAAGTGCTGTTGGTTTTTATTCAAATTTTGTAATTCTTGTGCTATGAGAGACAAAAGAGCAATTTGGAAAAGCAAAGCGCAAGGAGGAAATTTTGAAAGGTTTTCCAAAACTGCTAAGTGCCTGCTGAAATGTGATATCAGCCCCCTGATTGTTGACCATTTAACATTGTTCGGAGAGAACCTTCATCATTACTTACCAAATGTTGAAACCCATGAAAATGCTCAATGCCGAAATGCGAAATATTGACCAGCTCTGTTCATCCTATCCACCTCATTCATCTCAATAAAATAGTAAGTGCTGTTGTTTTTATTCAAAGTTTTTCATTCTTGCACATATTTATATTGTTACTCATAAAGGACAACATGTTTTGGGAATATATGTGTGTTATATTACAAATCTTATTTTTTTCTTTTAAAAATCAGTTCAGATCAGTTTAAAAATCAATTAACGGTTTTCGTGAGATATGTTGTGTCCCCATACATTTTGATATAGTTGCAATTTATATGGCATGTAAGTATTTATCCTTCTGTCTTATATCCGGTTATTTTTACCTCAAAGTACTGAATGGAAAAACATATCACTTGTCTTATTTTCTGTTGCCTTTTGGCACGCTGCAATGAGGAAAGCGGTCCCACCTGAGTTCAATGCGCAGAGACCGGCTGATAGGTTGAATGATAGTTTTACCACTCGCAATATCCCCTTCCTGAACGGATTTTTGTATAACTCATATTCAGCAAGGCAACAGGTGGACTTTGTGCATGGTTGAAAGGGTTGGCAGTGCGTGCACCCCCCCACCTTTTTGTGCCGTAAATCACTGGGGCATGTGTCAATGTGTGCATGATTATATTCTTGTTTCAGGCACAAACCTAATCTTGCTTACACCCAGTTTTGCCAGTCACTGTCTTTGTTAGAACAGCTTCACAATTGCTTTATTAACCTTCCTGCTTTCTCAAATTTGCTTGGAAATGCACCATTTGGCCACTATTTTGTCAAAATTTTCGCGGGGGGAGAACCCCCCCGGACCCCCTGATGTGGTTTGGGCTCGCTCGCTGCGCTCGCTCGCATTACCGTGTCCCTACTTGAAAATTCTCTAAAAGGTGTGTCACCAACTTGAAAAGTTTGGAAAGCTGTGCTCTAATACCTAGAATTCCCTGCTCACTGCTTCGTCTCCACCACTGCAGGCCAAGGATGGGTGGAGGAATTCAGCTCACCTGTGGCTGGCTGCTGCTAGCCTGCTTACACCTGATGCATGTGGTTATTTTGAGCTCTTTTAAGCCCCAGCTCCCTTCAGGCCAAGGCTGGTCATTGTAGCTGTGTACCGATGAGACCGACCCATGTTTCTAGTGTTTCCTGAGCTTTTGCTATCCTTGTTTCCAGTGTTTCCTGAACTTTTTAATATCCTTTTTTCCAGTGTTTCCTGAGCTTTTGATATCCTTGTGTTGGACTTGGGACTTTTTGGAGGGTCATCCCTGAACTTTTTGCCTTCCTCCTGTATTTGTTCTGACCTGTTGTTGGTGGTTTTATGACTCTGGGCACTTTACCACTGCTGATCAGTGCTAAAGTGCATATGCTCTCTATTGTAAATTGATGGAATGGATTAGTGACTCCATGATTGGCTTATTTGGTTTACTTGTCAGATCCTAGTACAGTGCACCGTGTGTGCCCAGAGCCTGTAAATCAAATGCTGCTGGGGGGCTTGCAGCGCTGATTTTGCCACCCACCGAAGCAACTTGTAAACTATGGCTCAGGCCTGCCATTGCAGTGCCTGTGTGCAGTCTGGAACTGCCATGTCCACTTGGCAAGTGCACATACTTGCCAGTCCCCAAGCCTTCCCTTTTCTAGCCACCCCTAAGGTAGGCCCAAGGGCAAGGTGCATTGTATGTGAAAGGTAGGACATGCCCTGATGTGTGTGGCATGTCCTGATAGTGAATTACAGCCAATTGAGTTTTTCACTATTGCAAGGCTACCTGTCCCCATAGGCCAGAATGGGCAGTTTGATTATAACATCTTATAATCCTAACTGACCTAGGGAACAAGGTAGAAATTTGAGTTTAGTATGCCTGAACTCAGAATGATAAAATACATCTTTTAGTAAAGTTGGTTTTAACATTATGGTGCCAATTACGATCCGGTAAAAAAAATTCCCGTACGACTCGTATCCGGTCTTTTTACCGTACGAATCGTACAAGTGCCTGACGAACTGGCAATCACGATTCGCATGGTAAAAAGTCCATACGAACCGCATCGGGAATGATTACCCACACGTCCACGGGTCGGAAAATGTGTCCGACACGTCCTCGGACGATTTACCGTACAAATGTGAAAGGTGAAGTCCGACCGAGGAATCACGATCCATCCCGTGCGTCCGATGTCACAACCGTATGGAAAAAACACCGTCCGCACCGAACTCCCATAACAACCATGGAGACATGTGCCCGCATACGCGCCCAACACTCCCCCCCGCCCCCGTACGTCCGAGACGTACCCCCCGTGTATGTACACCCCCACCCGTGTATGTACACCCCAGTACATTCGAGTCGAACCCTCACCCCTGTACGTGTCGTACCAACGTCAATGTACACCCCAGTACGTTCGAGTCGAACCCCCACCCCTGTACGTGTCCGACCCCCATGTATGTACACCCCAGTACGTTCGAGTCGAACCCCCACCCCTGTACGTGTCGTACCAACGTCCATGTACACCCCAGTACGTTCGAGTCGAACCCCCACCCCAGTACGTGTCGTACCAACGTCCATGTACACCCCAGTACGTTCGAGTCGAACCCCCACCCCTGTACGTGTCGTACCAACGTCCATGTACACCCCAGTACGTTCGAGTCGAACCCCCACCCCAGTATGTGTCGTACCAACGTCCATGTACACCCCAGTACGTTCGAGTCGAACCCCCACCCCAGTACGTGTCGTACCAACGTCCATGTACACCCCAGTACGTTCGAGTCGAACCCCCACCCCTGTACGTGTCGTACCAACATCCATGTACACCCCAGTATGTTCGAGTCGAACCCCCACCCCAGTATGTGTCGTACCAACGTCCATGTACACCCCAGTACGTTCGAGTCGAACCCCCACCCCAGTACGTGTCGCACCAACGTCCATGTACACCCCAGTACGTTCGAGTCAAACCCCCACCCCTGTACGTGTCCGACCCCCATGTATGTACACCCCAGTACGTTCGAGTAGAACCCCCACCCCTGTACGTGTCGTACCAACGTCCATGTACACCCCAGTACGTTCGAGTCGAACCCCCACCCCAGTACGTGTCGTACCAACGTCCATGTACACCCAGTACGTTCGAGTCGAACCCCCACCCCTGTACGTGTCGTACCAACGTCCATGTACACCCCAGTACGTTCGAGTCGAACCCCCACCCCAGTACGTGTCGTACCAACGTCCATGTACACCCCAGTACGTTCGAGTCGAACCCCCACCCCAGTACGTGTCGTACCAACGTCCATGTACACCCCAGTACGTTCGAGTCGAACCCCCACCCCTGTACGTGTCGTACCAACGTCCATGTACACCCCAGTACGTTCGAGTCGAACCCCCACCCCAGTACGTGTCGTACCAACGTCCATGTACACCCCAGTACGTTCGAGTCGAACCCCCACCCCAGTACGTGTCGCACCAACGTCCATGTACACCCCAGTACGTTTGAGTCGAACCCCCACCCCTGTACGTGTCCGACCCCATGTATGTACACCCCAGTACGTTCGAGTCGAACCCCCACCCCTGTACGTGTCGTACCAACGTCCATGTACACCCCAGTACGTTCGAGTCGAACCCCCACCCCAGTACGTATCGTACCAACGTCCATGTACACCCCAGTACGTTCGAGTCGAACCCCCACCCCAGTACGTGTCGTACCAACGTCCATGTACACCCCAGTACGTTCGAGTCGTACCCCCACACCTGTACGTGTCGTACCACCGTCTATGTACACCCCAGTACGTTTGAGTCGAACCCCCACCCCTGTACGTGTCCGACCCCCATGTATGTACACCCCAGTACGTTCGAGTCGAACCCCCAACACAACCTCCTAAGTACGGAGCGCACCCCAGGCCCCAACATCACAACCGCATGTACGAGTCGTACCAAGCCACACACAAGGACAGCACCGTACAACCAAATGGCCCATGTACACACCGTATACACGCTCAAAACGCACGTACACAACCAGGACAAAACCAAACAACACAAGAATACACTATTCGAATGGCACAAAGCCACTAATCATGGCCAACAAACACTAAAAAAACATCCACTGACCTGCAACTGCCAAAAACAAACAGAGGCCCAAAACACCACCACTCCTTATAACACACCCACCCAAACTTCAAACACAGCCACACCCACCCATGGACCAATAAAAAGGGCCCACATACACAAACCATGAGCCTTTGCAACAGACTCACTGCTGCCAGACACCACAGAACCATACTACAAGCCTCACCACACCTTACACTTGCAAACCTCCACTCAACCACCTCCACAAACACCCCCTCATCACATTCACACACACACACCTGCACAACCACACCCACACACCCACAACCATCCACACACACCCCCCACCATCCACACCCACACCCCTCACCATGCCCACTAACAAGAATCCAAAGTTCAGTAACCGAGAGTTGGAGGTCCTTGTTGATGAAATCCTCAGAGTCGAGCCACAGCTCTTTGGAACATTGGTCAGACAGACCAGCATTGCAGCAAAAACAGCCATGTGGCAGACCATCGTCGATGCTGTGAATGCTGTTGCGGACACCAGAAGGACCAGGCAGGAATGCCAAGCCAGGTGGTAGATCTGCGGAGGAGGGTCCGAGCCAAGATGCTGGAGGAACACAACCAGGCCAACGCCACCGGAGGAGGGCCCTCCCGCAGACCCGTACACTACCAGCCCTGGGAGGAGAGGGTGATGGCCATACAGCCGGTGGAGGCAGTCGAAGGATTAGGAGGACTCCGAGACCCGGGTGAGTACACGAACAACGCACCTCACATGGGGGGGACCTCATCCACAACCAAAATCACTAACAGGCAGGCAACCACCCCAACCTATCGCATGACTCAACCACACTCCATGAACACGCACATGCCACTGCCGCCACCATGCCCCATGCACCCAGCTGGACAATGTCAAGTCACAGGCCACAGAAGACACCAACACATGACACCGTAACCTGGGTGGCGGGAGGGTGGGCCCCAAAAATCACATAGTGCAACTCAGAAGCAGACAACAATGCCCTCTGCCCATATGGCCCAGGTCACAGCCAGACAAACAGTGTGTCCCCACACAGGAAAGACTCGACAGCAAATGGCGGACGCCTTGCATCAACACATGGGGGTGAAGGCACTGTTTTGCACATGACAGCAGCTAATGAACAGCCAACACTGTGAAAGAGTGGCAGCACACACAACCACAGCAGCAGCGCACACACAGACACTACACCCAATGGGTGCCTGGAGATCAGAAACAAACTCACAGCAACAAGCCAAGGGCCATTCAAAGGACTGGAAAAAGTGTGTGTCTAGGAAGCTGGGCTGAGGTGACAGAGGGTGACACACAGAGGGAGGGAGAGGGGGACAGAGAGGGAGGGAGAGGGGGACAGAGAGGGAGGTAGAGGGGGACAGAGAGGGAGGGAGACACAGGGAGAGCAAATCAGCCGTGTGGTGTGTGGGAATGTCTGCTCGTCAGCAGGTAGACTGCGTGCATGTAGCCAAGGGTGGCCAGTGCCAGAACCCCCCCTCTTCCCCATGGCAAAACACAGGCCCATGTCACAACCTGTTCACGAGCACAACGACAGCTACCTGCATTATATAAGTGTGTGGATCCACTCCATGTGCACATGTACAGTGCTACACGGAAGGCGCCAATGCATGGCTCGCCACACCTGCCCACTCCACTGCTGACTGCAGTCACACTTGACGCAGCAAGTTATACTGTGCCACACATATTTAAAGGGGCCAAAGTGGTGTCCAAGGTACACACCCATGCACAAGTGCACTGTGAGTGGAATGCAACACAGATCCTAATTCCAAGAGGAAAAGTGCCAACTTTGAAACTGATGAAACATGGATGTTGCATGGACCAAAATTAACATTGTCTCTCTCACACACAGGTCAACGTCGTGGTTCACCCCCCAACACTGGGGGGGAAGACTCACAGGACCCGGATCTGCGGGAGCCCGATCCCACCGGCAGCGACGACTCTCACCACTGTGTGGACGACCCCGACCGACCTGGCCCCTCTGGTGTCCAACCACCTGCAGCACCTGCGTCAGGTACAACTGTGCCAACCACCACCCCCACTCCTGCCACATCCCAGGAGACACCCAGGATCCCTGCCCCACCACCACAATGCAGCCAGGCCGGCCAGGAGGGACACGGTGTCCCGGGCACCCAGGAGGAGGCAGGCGACAACGCCAATGCCACCCCTCAGGGGACCCGGAGACCCGATGTACCCACAAGGGCAGGCCAGGTGCAAGTGGGCAGGGGTGGTGGGAGTGAAGGACGGCGGAGGCGCGAGCCTGACCAGTTGGCTGGGGAACCGGTATTTGCCCATGTCCGTAACATCATGGACACATACCGGCAGGACACCACGGGCATGGCCCAGGTTGTGTCCACCCTCAATGAGATCAAGGGGACCCTCGATGAGATAAAGACCCAGCAGGCCCAGCAACATGCGGAGCAACATGCCTGTCTACTGCAACACCAACGGAGGATGGAGGACAGACAGGCTGAGCAAGTGACGGTGTTCCAGGGGATTCACGATACACTCCGTCGGATGGCCGACAACATGGGCAACCCTCCCTGTGCCCGACGGCGTAGAACATCACCACCCACAGGGAAGGATCAGGAGGAGGAGGAGACATCCGACGGAGCATCCCAAACATCGTCACGGCCTGCTGCTGAGGGTCCCCGCAGGAGGCCGGGTCGTCCACGGAAAGGACCGTGAGGGTCGGCGCTACATCGCCATCTCCCAGGACACCTGGCCTGGCACCTGGCCCACTGGAGCAACAGCATCACAGCATCAAGAGACATTCTCTGCCACATGGCCCTGCTGGTCACTGTCTGACCAATGTTGACAAAGACTGTGGCATGGACTATGAGGATTTACATTGGCAAGGACACCAACTCCCCTACTGAACTTTGGATTCCAAACTCCCGGAAAGCCCCTCACTTTATCCTCCCCCCCCCCCCCCAATAAAAATTCACACCATGAAGAGAAGATGCCTGCTGGTTGCATTATTACCTTACATGTGTGTTGTAAAGTCTAAACATGCCTGAGCTCTCTTTTGACTCCAACCATCCACACCCTGGGGCCTGAGTCTGGCAGAGGACACACGGGTCACAGTGTATTAGGCAAGACAGACATGGCGCACCATACACACCCGTGATGGGCCCAACCAGCTGAGGGGGTGGCCGCACAACCGTGCTGACAGACACATTGAGTACAGCAACAGTCATGCGCAGAGGTCAGGGATCATGTCCACGGTCCTGGGGGGCACCCAGGTATGTGTAGACAGGTGGCAGAACCATGTCCTGCAAGCTTGAGTCCGGTGGATGCAGAGAATGGGGGCCTGGCCAACGTTGGATGCATGGGGATGGCACATGTCACAATACCCACACAGTCATGGACATCATGCCCAATACACAGTCTCAGCCCACACACACAGCTTGCATCTTGCTACTCGACACATCGACACATAGCCACTATCAGGGAAAACCATGCCAGACATGCTGGATGCACCGTGGCAACACACCAGCATTGACGGAGAAGAGGCACCTTGGAGGCATAGGGACACCTTTATTAGTCATGTTTTCGGGATTGCAGAGGCAACTTGAAGTACACATGAACACATCTTGTGGAGTAACATGTGGGTCCAACACTGGAACCCCCCTTCTGCAGCACAAATGCGTGTTAGCCATGGAACTGGCACACAATTGTCGGCTAACAGCTAAACACCCACAGCTGCTCACGGAGAGACTGCCATACACCATTGATCCGCTGATGTGGAAGTCCCACACCATGTCAAGCCAATGCTAACCGTTTGTGTCCGAGGGCAGTGTCACACACATTGATGCCATCATCACAATCCACTATCCCATCACTGATGACTGTCAACCAGGCAGACCATCTAGTCAGGTGTACACAGCTGCATGTCGTGTCCCATGGGGATGCTACATGGCTGCAGAGGAACCAAACATCGACAGGGGCAGTGTGCATACATCGTGAACAACTGCCACACCCAATACACCCCAGATGCATCCCTTACCCTATGGAGACTTCCAAACGTGTCCGTGCCTGTAACGCTGAGTCAGCCCACGATGACGTGTCCATGAGGAATAGCAGTGCCACAACAATGCAAGCAGCAGACGGCATGCGCAAGTATCTGGGGAAGAGAGACACACAAGAAGTCAGCCACAAAAAGCACAGCCACTTGCATGTGCATTTACTCGACACATGTATGGATGACAACATGCTAGGTCACAATTATGACTGGGGAAATACAACCATCACTGCCACCATCACTCCAGTGACACACCCACACACACCTCTGACTCACGTGCCATACATGCAGGTGGAGACACACATCACAACACATGCCACACGGGGACCAATGCGTGCACACTCAGACACTGGTACTCACCACTAAGCAAAGAAGTCGCGTATGAGCCGAGTCCGGATGTCCTCTTGCGGCTCCACATCCTCCACATCACTAGCCCCATTGCCAAGGCCTTCGTCCTCCACGGGTGGATGGTCCTCGTCATGTTGATCCAGGATGAGTGGCACAGCTCTCTCAACTGCCATGTTGTGCAGCATGCAGCAGACCATGAAGATTTTGCAGACCTTCGCAGGGGCATATGGGAGCGCGCCGCCGGTCTTGTGGAGGCACCTAAATCGGCTCTTCAGCAGGCCAAACGTCCTCTCTATCACTCGCCTTGTCCGGCCATGGGCGGTGTTGTAGCGGAGCTGGGCCGGCGTGATGGGGTTGCGGAGAGGTGTGAGCAGCCATGGCATGTTGGGATAGCCAGCGTCCCTTACATGGGAAGCACATGGACATCGTTAGAACTGGTGAAGCGGTCGTGCTGGTAGGCTATGCAAATTACAGGACAGACAGACTGTACCCACCAACAACACATGCTCTTTCGTTGCGCAGCTGCATCATCATTTCAGGCATCCTGCTACGCCTCATGATGTAGGCATCGTGTGCTGATCCTGGAAAACGAGCACAGACATGTGAAATCACCATGTTGGACTGACACACCACAAGGGCATTGATGGAGTGGTAGTGCTTCCGATTGTGGTACGCCACCTCCAGTGCGTGTGGTGGTACCAAAGCTACATGTGTCCCATCTATGGACCCAATGACATGGGGCATCCCTCCCAGGGCATAGAATCCACGCTTGACCGCAGTCAACTGTTCAGGGGTTGGGAACTTGATGAAGTCATCCAGGTGAATCAACATGGCCTCTAAGAAATCATGCAGCACACGGCAGAACATGCTCTGGGACATGCCACCAACATGAGCTATGGTATTTTGAAAGGTACCCGTGGCAAGAAAATGTAGGGCAGCCATTACCTTCAGCTGGGGTGTCAGTGCCATAGGATACTTGTGCTGCGGTTGCAGGTGTGGTGCCAGTCTCGCCGTCAACTCCAGAATCAACGGTTGGGTGAAGCGGTAGAGCCGGATGCTGTCATTCTCCCGCATGGCAGCCAAGTCCGGAATTGGTCGGGCAAGAGGCGGCGCTCTGCAGTAATTTGGAAGTGACAAGGAAGAGTGAGTGCACTACGACAACTATTCATATGTACTGAGCACATGTTAATCTGTCAATACACATATGCTACATAGGGAGTCAGGTATGTGCTACATGCCCAGGACACGTATGGATGCAAGGTGACACTCCTACCAAGACCCAGCTACACACGGAGATTGAGAACCTCCCCATGCCATGCCATGGGAATAGCTGTGTCCCAGTGCAAGTGAACAGCCAGACGCAAGACAGGAGTGACATACGCCCACACATCAGCAGAAGTAGGATGCCGATTGCAGAGACTGGTAGCGGAACACTAGAGCCACAGGTCACATGACATTACACTAGGACAGCCCACACACCTTGCCATGAAGGTGCACATGTCATGACTCACCACACATTCATTGTGAGGATGCAGACATGTCCTTGTCACGGTACTCCGTGTCCCATGCATACATGTGCACCTCACATCCGATACCACATGTGGCATGGTGTGCGGAACAGTGTGCAATGAGAATCTACACACAGACACATGTTGGTTGCTGCAACGGCTGCAGCTTTTGAGGGTGCTCCAACATCAACCTGATGGGAAGCCCCCACACATACATGACATAGTCACATTGTGCACCGTGGGTAGTGACAAGTCAGGTGTGGTAACCCCTGTACCGGGCATCAGGGGACACTTCCGTGTGTTGGTGTCCGTGCCATGCCAGTGACGCTCACCCCAAGTGTGGAGTACGACATGCACACATGTCAAAGGAGTCAAGAGCATGCCTGGCACACATTGCACCATCACACAGTACATCTGTATACATCTCATCATACATCTGGTGCCTTCTCTACTCAGGAGTAATGTTCCACATCACAGGCCGTCACACCTGTGCCCCACACATGTAGTAATGCACAGACGATGCCTTGATGTCAATTAATGGACAAGTATGTCCATCCATGGACAAGTATGTCCATCCATGGACAAGTATGTCCATCCATGGACAAGTATGTCCATCCATGGACAAGTATGTCCATCCATGGACAAGTATGTCCGCCCTATCCCTACCTGTGTGCCGCCTGTCACCACTGCGATGTGTGAAAACCGCTGTACTGCTGCGAAGAGGGCCTGTGTACGTTCCCATATCACTATGGGAGTGCTGCCGGATGTGTACCCATCGTGATGGCGAGCGTACAGGCATGTGTACGGCCCGTACCACTACGAGTAGGCATACGCAACAACACCCATAGTGGTAGGGCCGTACGCACGCCTGTACGCTCCCTATCACTATGGGTGTCCTCGCGTATGCGTACTCGTAGTGGTACGGGCCGTACGCACGCCTGTACGCTCCCTATCACTATGGGTGGCCTCGCGTATGCGTACTCGTCGTGGTACGGGCCGTACACACGCCTGTACGCTCCCTATCACTATGGGTGTCCTCGCGTATGCGTACTCGTAGTGGTACGGGCCGTACGCACGCCTGTACGCTCCCTATCACAACGTGTACGCATATGCGAGAACACCCATAGTGATAGGGAGCGTACAGGCGTGTGTACGGCCCGTACCACTACGAGTACGCATACGCGAGGCCACCCATAGTGATAGTGAGCGTACAGGCGTGTGTACAGCCCGTACCACTACGAGTACGCATACGCGAGGCCACCCATAGTGATAGGGAGCGTACAGGCGTGCGTACGGCCCGTACCACTACGAGTACGCATACGCGAGGACACCCATAGTGATAGGGAGCGTACAGGCGTGTGTACGGCCCGTACGAGTACGCATACGCGAGGCCACCCATAGTGATAGTGAACGTAGGCACGCGTGTACGGGCCGTTGCAATGCATTTGGGGTGCCCTAGGGCCCCGGAACGCACCGTACCTGTGTGTGAAGCTCCAAATTCCATAGGGGACACATGAGGGACAAGTATTAAGGCCTACATGCATGCTGGTTGGCATGGAGACCAAGTTCAAAATTTGAATTTGTCCTGGAAGGTGCACAGCAGAAGTCAGTTGGAATTATTCTACTTTGTTGCAATGTGTTTGTGGGGCTGACATCATGCAGGAGAATGAAACCGATAGAGAACACACAGACTGCTAGGTTTGAAGGGATTGGAGGAAACATAGGATGCAAATGTGAGTGACCAATCACTCTGTACTCCTGTGCATGAGATGGGCCAGCAAGGCAGATATAAGGCAGCCAGGTCCCATGAGGGAGCACTTGCCTGCACATCTTTGTATTCCACGACCCAGCTGCTGCTACTGATTCCCTGGAACCATGTCAAGGGCTGTGGAGAGGTCACAGCCATTCACCCTGGAGGAGAACATGGCTTTGGTGGATGTGATCCTCCCACGGTACCCCATGCTGTATGGGCGACCAGGTTATCAGGTGAGTTCAGTGTCCACTGGCACAGACTGTGTCCCTTTTTAGTGACTGTGACTTCTGCCATTGTGTCCAGGTGTGACACACATGCTATGTACTGTAGGGGGGACCCAGGGGGGGGAATTCCTGATGTCTCCCAGCAGTGCCCTGAGACAGGAGGGGTGGGGGCCTATCACTCCCAGCAGTGCCCTGAGACAGGAGGGGTGGGGGCCTATCACTCCCAGCAGTGCCCTGAGACAGGAGGGGTGGGGGCCTATCACTCCCAGCAGTGCCCTGAGACAGGAGGGGTGGGGGCCTATCACTCCCAGCAGTGCCCTGAGACAGGAGGGGTGGGGGCCTATCACTCCCAGCAGTGCCCTGAGACATGAGGGGTGGGGGCCTATCACTCCCAGCAGTGCCCTGAGACAGGAGGGGTGTGTGCAGAGTCCTCCCAGCAGTGCCCTGAGACAGGAGGGGTGGGTGTGATGCACAGTGTGAGCCTGGATCATTGATTGTGTAGTTGCCCTCATTCCACCTGTGTCCTTTCAATGGCACGTACTGCTTTTGGCCTTCCCCCACAGGATCATGTCCCTATGACAAAGGTGCAATGCGTTGGATGCATACTATGCCTTGTTGTAAACAGCAAATGTGTCCTAATCTGTGTCCCCGTGACATGTGCAAGGTGTATTGATGTAGTGTCACTTGTTCATCCTCACAGGTAGACGCCTCTGCCAAGGAGCAGATATGGCTGGACGCCGTCAGCGCCGTGAGGAGTGCGGATGGTCGGAGGCGGCACCTGTCCCAGGTGAGGAAACGCTGGCAGGATATCCGGTGCTGGATGCGGAGGATCGCACGGCTCCTGCTGGGGGACTCACCTGAGAGCCACAAGAACCGCGGGCGCCGCCGTCTCTCCCACATCCAGAAACGTGTGCTGGCGGTGGTCTTTCCTGACTTGGACAGGCGTCTACAGGCCATGCAGCAGCCGGAAGGGGGTAGGTACATGTGTGTGTTTGTTGTGTTTCACCAGCATTTGTAAGTGCACTGTTCCATGGATACACTTCCAGGGTTTATGGTGCTGTGCAGATCCTGTTACCCACAGTGTTGCAGGCCTCTCCTGCCTCCCTTCCCCACCTTGCAATGTGTTCCCTGGTCTCTGTGTAGTCACTCCATCACAAAGTTATGTAGCCTGACACCTTCTCCAAGTGTACAATGCCTGCAGCATCATGTGTGGGGGTGGTGTGTAACAGGTTTAGTGACCTTGCCTGTGCCCTGTCCAGTTCTGGACTTGTGGGTTCCATGTCAGTTGGCACTAATGCTGATTTCAGACATGGGAGTTAATCTCTTGAGTGCGAGGCCTTCCATCAGGCATGTGCCATGTGGTGGCCTGTGACATGATGTGCATGAGTGTGCGTTACGCATAGTGCAGGGATGTTAGCGTGTGTTGCAGTCATTTCCATTCAGGAGCATGGAGTTGTGTGGCCACTACTGTCCCCAGGGGCATCTTTTCCTAGGTATCATGTGTGTAATCCGAGAATGTCGACAATCTCTGTGTCTACAGCATAGGTTGTGCTCTGTGCCATTGTCCCCTGGCACCATGTTTCTTGACGTGAGATGTATTACAAGTGTCCACTGTCCAGCCTGACCTGATTTTCCAAGTACATACTCACGGTGGCCATTGCCTGTGTGTCTTGTAGCAATCATCTGATGATGCCCATTTGTACATGATTCTTTGGACAGGCGCACCTTGGGTATTTGGTGTGCAATCTTGAATTATTGCATCCCATGTGTATTTCACCCAGACTAAGAGATGTAAGTGCTTCCTGTGTCTCCACAGATTTGTCTCATGTAGGGGGTGGGTGGGGCGGCCATGGCCTACATGTCAAGACCTGTCATCTCCTTGCTCGGACTGGCCAGTGTGTGATGTTTGTCTGGACATACACTCAAGGTGCAGCGTGCCAGTCAGGGTGGGCATGTTCTCAGTATTAGCTATGCTGCATGTGCCTCTAGTTCCTGGATTTGGTCTCTGCTCATCCCAATTTCCTGCCACGCTGTGTGGTGCAGATGCAGTGCTGTATTGTCCCCAGGGCCTTGCTCCTCAGTCAGAATAGCATGTCATCTCATTTGCAATTGTGTCATGCTCTCCATAGTTTTTCCATGGCATGGTGGGTCACACAACTGTGTCTTGCAGGGCCTACGTATGTACCTTGTTTTGTAGTTGTAACTCATCCTTTGTTTCAGGCTATGCACTGTAACCTACGTAGATTGTACTCATGTGACATATGTATACAGGTGTATGATTACTTTCTGTCTCTTCACCCTGCCCACAGCATCGTCGGGGGACACGGAGGGAGACATGGACACAGACGGCGCGGAGGGACCGAGCACCAGTGCCAGCGGTGACATCGGGGCTGGCACTTCGAGTGGGACAGATGCGGAGGAGAGTGAACCCGGGGACCTGTCGACTGGCACAACAGAGTATGAAGCTGACAGGCCCGAGGATGATCTCTCCGAGTGGGCGGTGGCTGCACCACCATCTGACAGCAGCCCTACATCTGGCACCGCCCCCTCCATTGGCATCAGCCGCCTCCCACGTGCTCGTGTCCCTTCCCAACGTGCCCGGTCACCACATGTCTCCTTCCTGCCAGGCACCGCACCCCCTGCCCCTGTCTCCACTGCTGCCGCCAATGCTGAGTCTGTGGACATCCAGCGGCAGTTGCAGATTGGTCAGACTGCGATCCTTAATGTCCTCCATGGCCACAGCCAGGTCCTCAACAACATGGAGGCATACTTGGAGGGCATTCATTCATCGCAGGCTGACCAACGCAACTTGCTGAGGTCCATAGACTCCACACTGACTGCAGCAGTGGGTCTCCTGCAGCGCTACGTCCCACCCCCTACCCCTGCTCCTTCCACAATTCCCACTCCCATGCCTGTCCCACATACACCCAGACGTAAGCATGCACCCACCACAACAGACACAGGCACCACACCAGCAGGGAAGGTCCGCCGCACACCTCCTGACACGCACACACAGGGTGCAGTAGGCACACCCACTGGGTCGGGGGGCAAACGTGTGACACGCAGCCAGAGTGGGAGTCCGCATTCCACCCAATCCACTCCCTCCAAATCCCCTCCCCTCAGCTCTCCTGGCCACATCTCCCCCAAAGACTCCTTCATGGCCGCTCTGTCCCTGAGCCCCACAGTGACACCACCCCGCAAGCGGTCAAGGAGGTCCCCGGTCAGGGTGCTTGAGTCCCCCCCCCTGTCCACACCCTCCCCCAGTGGTGCTGCGACCCATCCCTCTGACCCCCCCCCCTCCTTGGGGCCTGTGGTTCCTTCGGGTGCAGGGGAGTCCCTGGAGGACCTTGCCGAGGTCTGCAGCGCGCTCCTAGAATCCACCTTTGGCCCTGCCCCACCCCCTGTGGTGGAGTCCTCCATCCCTGCACCCACGACGCCTACCCTTCACCCTCCTGTCCCTGCGGTGCCTGTTTCTTCCCCCCCACATGATGCCCTGACCCCTGTGGAAGACAACGGATTGTAACTGTGCAGGCAAGCTAGGGGACACGCATCCCACTGTGTCCCCCATCCAGCTGGGACTCCTGGAGTGCCCTATGGCCTTTGTTAATCTTGGACTTACGTCATACTAGTTTTTTGCTCATGCTGAATAAAGCTATTTATTTTTTGGCCTTGGAACACTCCTGCATTGCTGGCATTGCTGTTGGTGGGGCTGCTACATGGTTGTGGGTGTTGGTCATGTGTTGGGTGTGTGGGTAATGTAGTGGTGTGCTGCTCATAGGGGGGACCCTGGGATCTGTGTGCCATCACACGGTGTTAGCTACCTTTCTCCATTCATGTAAGCAGTTGCTGCATGTTGCAATTGTCCCAAGGTGTATTCCTTCCTCTGTGTACCCTGACTTCTTCCCTGCAGGCTGTCCCCTGACTTTGGCACAGAGCTGTGTGTCCATTAGCTGGGTGTGTGACGTAGTCCTTCACCTTTGCACATGCATGCTGAGCGATGTCTCCACCTGCATCATTCGTGGCATCCTTGGTAGTCATTGTACTTGTGAATGTGGCCTATTGACATGACTTCATGTGTACATGTTTTCTTTTCTGCGCTATGCATGCGTATACTCCCAGCCTCGCACACATGTGGTACATGTACTGCAGGGTCTTTGTGCACCTGACTGACATTTGTGGGCATGGTATCTGTGACTACTCCACCCTTTGCGTTCCATGGGCACTGCTGGGAGTGATGGGCACCCACCCCTCCTGTCTCAGGGCACTGCTGGGAGGACTCTGCACACACCCCTCCTGTCTCAGGGCACTGCTGGGAGGACTCTGCACCCACCCCTCCTGTCTCAGGGCACTGCTGGGAGGACTCTGCACCCACCCCTCCTGTCTCAGGGCACTGCTGGGAGTGATAGGCACCCACCCCTCCTGTCTCAGGGCACTGCTGGGAGGACTCTGCACCCACCCCTCCTGTCTCAGGGCACTGCTGGGAGTGATAGGCACCCACCCCTCCTGTCTCAGGGCACTGCTGGGAGGACTCTGCACCCACCCCTCCTGTCTCAGGGCACTGCTGGGAGGACTCTGCACCCACCCCTCCTGTCTCAGGGCACTGCTGGGAGGACTCTGCACCCACCCCTCCTGTCTCAGGGCACTGCTGGGAGTGATAGGCACCCACCCCATCTGTCTCAGGGCACTGCTGGGAGGACTCTGCACCCACCCCTCCTGTCTCAGGGCACTGCTGGGAGGACTCTGCACACACCCCTCCTGTCTCAGGGCACTGCTGGGAGGACTCTGCACCCACCCCTCCTGTCTCAGGGCACTGCTGGGAGGACTCTGCACCCACCCCTCCTGTCTCAGGGCACTGCTGGGAGGACTCTGCACCCACCCCTCCTGTCTCAGGGCACTGCTGGGAGGACTCTGCACCCACCCCTCCTGTCTCAGGGCACTGCTGGGAGGACTCTGCACCCACCCCTCCTGTCTCAGGGCACTGCTGGGAGGACTCTGCACCCACCCCTCCTGTCTCAGGGCACTGCTGGGAGGACTCTGCACCCACCTCTCCAATTTCACAATATGTACGCTCATGACATACACGGATGTGGGTACGCTCCATGCATTCGAGGTGGGGGTACGTGTCGTACTTACACTGTTGGGGTGGGGCTACGCTCCATGCATTCGAGGTGAGGGTACGTGTCTTACTTACACTGTTGGGGTGGGGGTACGCTCCATACGTACGCAGGTGTGGGTACGGGTCGTACTTACACTGTTGGGGTGGGGGTACGCTCCATACGTACGCGGGTGTGGGTACGGGTCGTACTTACACTGTTGGGGTGGGGGTACGCTCCATACGTACGCGGGTGTGGGTACGGGTCGTACTTACACTGTTGGGGTGGGGGTACGCTCCATACGTACACGGGTGGGGGTATGAGTCGTACTTACACTGTTGGGGTGGGGGTACGCTCCATTCGTACGCGGGTGTGGGTACGGGTCGTACTTACACTGTTGGGGTGGGGGTACGCTCCATACGTACGCGGGTGTGAGTACGGGTCGTACTTACACTGTTGGGGTGGGGGTACGCTCCATACGTACACGGGTGTGGGTACGGGTCGTACTTACACTGTTGGGGTGGGGGTACGCTCCATACGTACGCGGGTGTGGGTACGGGTCGTACTTACACTGTTGGGGTGGGGGTACGCTCCATGCATACGGGGTGGGGGTAGGGTCCGTACATATCCGTCCCCACGCTATGTGATGCTTGTGCGGGCCGTACCCAGGCCTTTGCCACGTGGGTACGAGCCGTCCCGCCATTGTTGGGGTGACGTGGGTGTGGGCGTGGTACGACTCGTACCCACGCTCTTCAGGCGTGGGTACGGGACGTACCGGTCTGGTTGTGTTGCCGGTTCGCGTCGTGACGGACTTCCGTTGTGGCGGTCACTGGCTTAGCTGGACACGCCCCCACCCCCTCGTACTGACCAGGGCATGGGAGTCAGGTATGTCCTGGGCATGTGTGCTGTGTGACTTTGGTGGGGGGTTTGTGGCCTGCCCTGGTCCTGCCACCCCCACCCCACCCCACTTTCCCCCCTCCCTTAGTTGTTCTGACCTTCTGCGGCGTCTGCGTCCGAACCTGTAGAGGAGGTCGACTGCTATGAGGGCCGGGATGACACGTAGGTTCGGGTCCATGTCTGTCCGTCGCGTACGGGTCCTCCTTGTTCGCGTCGTCCTGTCTGTCCGTCGCGTACTGGTCCTCCTTGATCGCGTCGTCCTGTCTGTCCGTCGCGTACTGGTACTCCTTGTTCGCGTCGTCCTGTCGCGTACTGGTCCTCCTTGTTCGCGTCGTCCTGTCTGTCCGTCGCGTACTGGTCCTCCGTCGCGTACTGGTCCTCCTTGATCGCGTCGTCCTGTCTGTCCGTCGCGTACTGGTGGTCCTTGTTCGCGTCGTCCTGATTTCCCGGCAGTTTTTGGCAGCCGGAAAATATTCACCGTGCGGGATGACGTCGGTGCGAATCGTAATTCCTGGTTCGTGAATGGCAGGCTGCGAGCGTCCCGACGTCACGTCGGCGCTTTCCCGGATCGCATTTGTAGGTTTATTTTGTTCGGTCGGGCTTTTTTACGATTCGTACGGAAATGGTGTTCCCGTGCGAATCATAATTCCATGTTTGTAAAATTTGACGACCGGGTACGCGTCGGACGGAGAATACGCTCCGACCGACGGTTCGTACCCGGTTTTTACAGGATCGTGATCGGCACCTCTGTGTTTGAAAATACCACTTTTAGAAAGTAGGTAATTTCTTACCTAACCATTGAGCCTGCCTCTGCTAGGTTGTGTATTGCATGCCTGGTTGTGTATTGCATGCCTGGTTTGTGAGTGACAGGGGCTGGGGTGGCTCCAGGAGACAGGGTGAGTCAGCACTAGGCTGAATAGACCTATCTGCATTGGGAGTGATGGGAGGAGTATCACCTGGGCCTGAATAGGGCTGTGGCTGCCTTCCACAGTGCTGGCTCCACCTCCTGTGGTGCGTCTGATGACCCTGGCCCACACTAACAAAGGAAGAAGTTGTGCACTGGCAGAATGCACCCAGAACAGGTTTGGACTAGGTACAGACTCTCTCTGCCTTCAGAGACAAAGGATTTGTATGTTTAAAAAGGGGGACCCAGACCCCAGAACTTTAGATCTCTTCTGGGAATCTAGACAAACCTTTGCTGAGGAGAAGAACCAGGAAGCTGAAGCAGGAGACTACCCCTGTGATGTGTGTTTGGGGGTTGGCCTGCAGTGGTTGCTTCATTGCCAAAGAAAGGAGAAAAAGGACTGAGTGTGCGTTCACCATCTTTAAGAAGAATCTCCAAGGGCTTGAACTGTGCTTGCCTCCTGGCTGAAGTGTCAGGGATACACAACTTCACCCCCAGTTCCCCCCTGAATTTCCTTGCTGGGAATTGAAGTGCCTGCTGTTGTGTTGGGCCTTCTAAGAGACTGCTTGTCGCTGGGCGCGCGACTTAACAAAGAAGAAGCGTGTCGCCGCCACAGCAGTTGCCGTCGCATCGCCGAGTAAGCGTGCCGCCGCTGCCGCTGTCACCATCGCATCATCGAACCGCGTTGCATCACCGGAGAAGCGTGCCGCCGCCGCAGAGGAATCCGTCGCATCACCAGTGAAGCGTGTCACAAGGCCTGTCGTGGCTCAGAAGTTCACCGAGTCACCATCGGGCATGCACGCATCGCATCTACGTTGTCGCACCATAACCAAGACACCATTTTGTCGCATCGCACCTGAGCGTCATTGCATCGGATCACAGTAAGAAACTGGCGCGTCAACTCCCCACATAGCAAGGAGGCGAGCCTCAACTCCCCTGTGCAGCAGTAAGCAACCGACGCATCCACTCCCCTGAGTGTGAGGAACGGCGCATCACCTTCCCTGCGACCCTTTTCCTTGTTTTGCGTAACGCATCTAAAAGTATTTTGAGAGTAAAGTGTTGCATTTACAATGTAAACACTAAGCTATTTCTACCATTTTTAAGATTTATTTTGATTACAGTATTGTGGATTTTTGTTGTTGGTCTTGTGTTAAGTCTAGTAAAGATTACTTATTTTTCTAAAGCTCTGTGGTGTCCATTTGTAGTGTTTTCACTGTATTACTGTATGTGTTCACAAATGCTTTACACACTGCCTCTGAGATAAGTCTGTCTGCTCGTGTCGAGCTACCAAGGGGGTGAGCAGGGGCTATTTTAGAAGTGTAGCCCCTTACCCTGACTAGATGCAAGGGTCCCTATTTGGACAAAGGTGCCAACCATTGCCAACTAGAGACCCCCAAATCTACCACCTTGTCTCCAGTGTTTCTTGAGCTTTAGTTAATGCTTGTTCCTGAGCTGCTGCTGTTTTCCTTGTTCCTAAACTAGCTGTGCCTGCAGTGCTACCTTGACTCCTGAGCCTTAGCATTTCTTGTTCCTGAGATGCAGTAGTTTCCCTTGTTCCTGAACTAACACTGCCTGCAGTGCTACCTTGACTCCTAAGCCTTAGCATCATCTGCGGTCCATGCAGGTAACAGCGGTGTGGCGGTGAGACCGTGTAAGGCGGGATTTCGAGGGATGATGCCGATGGAAAATTAAATAATTAATGTTCCCTCTGCATCGTCCCTCAAAATCCCCCCTTACTCCGCCCCACCGCTGTTACCTGCACAGATCGCTGCTGCTTAGCATTCCTTGTTCCTGAGCTGTGCAGTTTCCATTGTTCCTGAACTAGCACTGCCTGCAGTTCTGCATTGACTCCTGGGCCATAGCATTCCTTATTCCTAAGCTTTAGCAGTTTCCCTGGTTCCTAAGCTAGCACAGCCTGCAGTGCTGCCTTGCCTTTTGAGCTTTAGCTAAATTATTTTTCGTGCTCCAGCACAGCCTTCAGTGCTACTTTGATTTCTTGACTCCTGATCCAGCACTATTCTAGTATACCCTTGTAGCCTCCCCTTCAGCATATCCTTTTCCAGTCCCCACCTTTCTTAGCATTTCCTTGGTTCCAGTTCCTAGTTTATTATCCTTGACACATTCTTAGTACACTTAGCTCTGACCCACCTTTCCTGTTTACATTCGGACGCTTCTTCCTGTAATTTCTTCACAAATATCAGTCCACAAAAGATTTATAGAAGTGTCATTCTTGATTCATTCAAAAATTACCTATTGAGGGGGCGTGGCTTGTGCGCCGAAGCAGCATGGCGGATCCCGTCTGAGTTCCGCATCGACGCGGGACTTCGCTGAAGATTAAGAGCCTCGTCTGGCTGTTGTCCTGACCGCGGACCGTTGGCATAGCTCCGTGAAGGTGCGGTGAGCCTTTCTATCGTTTTTTCGAGCTCCTGGCACCAGTTCTGAGCCCCTTCGCCGCGGCGGTGTGTTTTTCCACATAAAATCGCGGGTGCCCGCCATTTTGTTTGCGGCGCTGGCGCTGGCGCTTGCGTTCTTCCTGCTATCGGCATGTTTTTCCTCAGAAAACACCTGAAAGAGCATGCTTCTGGGCCTCTTTTTATTTAAAATGACCGCTACAAGTGCAAGTACCTTTACAATGCTCAACCTGGTCAACTGACTACTCTTTTATTGTGTCACACCTGATTATTTGCCAGCATTTATTTCTTATACAAACCATGTAATATTTAAATAACTTCCGATACAAGACTATGGCTGCGCCATTATTAACCAGTGATTGATGTGGCAGCTCACAACAAATGGAGCTTGACTGCAGGGACAGCACTTCAGAGAACAACATCACTCAGCGCTTCTGCCATTTTGCATCGAGTCACTCGAATTTTTCTTTTTCTGTCTGCTTTCAGATATGTCTGTGCTCAGATAGTGTTTCTTTCATTTCATCCATCTGGAAAAATGGTTGGGCATTGACTGTCATATAAAAGTGCTCCCATTAACCTTATTTCAATATTTTTTGTGGCAGTGGACAAGTATACCTCTTTAATAGGAACCTACTGGGATATTTGTTATGGTATCCTTCAGGTTCTTTTGCTACTACTGCTCAATATTTTTACAATAAGGTGTGACACATATTGAGGACTATGATAATATAACTTCCTCATCCTTACAGGAAATACTCTTTCTCTACTATATTTTTGAGACGTATTCACCCAGCGCTGTGCTTTATAAATCGATCTTTTCAGTGTTTCACAATGGCTAGTGATCTTCATCCTGTCAGATCGTCTTCCTCTGGTACTAAACCGGAAGGCATAAAAATGATCCACCTTCTCCTATTCTCTCCTCACAAAATCCAGCCCTGGACTCTATATTAGACGAAGTACGTGTCCTTCAACCTTTTATGTCCACTACCAATGAAAAGCTAAAACAGATTGAGGAGAGATAGATTGTCATGGAGGGAAAGGTTTTGGAACTTGAACCTCGAGTAAGCGACTTACAAGATGTTTCTTCAAAGATTCCAACATTAGAACAAGAAATTCACAAGTTAAAAATACACACGGAGGATCTTGAAAATCGTAATCGAAGGAATAATCTATGCCTTTACGGACTTCCAGAAAATATTGAAGGTCCTGATATGGTTTCATTCCTACAGAAGCTCCTTCCTGAACTTTTAGATCTTCAGCCATCTGCATCTCCCCTCAACAAAAAGGAACAAAATGGGGAGTAGAGAGGTACCACTCAACATGAGTAGTGGAGGTGGATACATCCTCCCGAAGTTAAGTTTATAAACATAGTGATCCACCCACAGGTGTGTATGCACGTCAGGTCCTCCCAGATTAAGTATGTATCCCCACAGTGGTGGAAAGTACACACTAGTTGTTTAAACACCCCTCACACACCAAAAGGGCCCTTGGTGTCATGCTTCATCATAGGGGTCTTCCCGCCCCTCTACGGGACGGGGCGTGCTGCGACCTACATTTGCGTGGGAGCACTGTTGTTGTGAGACAATTATGTGTTGTGTAGGGATGTGAGAGGAAGGGTCAGGAGTGGATGGGAGAGTGAATTAAACAATACCTGGCTCGATGGTCTAAAACCTTTAATATACCTTAGAGCTGGTATCAATAAAAGTTGGGGGAGGAGGTGTGTATGCCTCAATGAACTATGCCTCCTATATCTGCCGACATGTTTCGAAGTTCCCCAAGCTTCTTCTTCAGGACCTTAAGGATCCCTTCCTATACTCACAGTGATGTTTTATATAGTCATAAATGTAAGGTGTAAGAAAAATACTGCAGGAGAAATTACTGCATGTAGTTATGAAGCCTCAATGGGTCTTTGTAGTCGTTAACTTGAAGTTTGTAAGGTTAATGCACCATGAGCCTTTGAACGGTTGGAGGGAGTGCCTGATAGGCTTTGACTCCTGGGACAGTGCCCTGCCTCGTGCAACCTCCCCGAACGGCTCCACTGGAGCCTCAACATACAGAGAGCGCATCGTCTTGGTCGTCTCCATCCTACTTCAAATAAACCACGTGGAATCATAATGCTTTTCTTGGAATTTACCGTGCTCATGCATGTCCTGAAGGCAATAAGGCTTAAACGTCGTCTCATCTGGTCAGGCCATAATATCTTCATTTCCCAGGATGTTTCCAACGCAACAAATGCTCGACATAAAGAATTTCTTGCTCTACATCCTCAGATGAGACAGCTTAATATTCAATATGGAATTCTTCATCCTTGCCTTTGTAAAATTACACATGAAGGACGGTCACGTTTATTTGATGATCCTGACAAACATAAACTCTTTCTACATAATATTTCCTCTCGTGGAATGGATACCAGTATTTGACTGTTCTTATAGTACAATTTTTGTTAATATGGTTCTAAAAGTTGTACTTTCTTAAAATTCTATGATTAGTCACTGTTGTTTTCTTATTTACGAGGCTCTCACTTCATCTGTTTTTTATTATCGTTGTCCGTGTCCTCCGACGTCACTATGCTCATCCCACTTCGGATATTTCCTGCTTTACAGATCTGGATTATACTCCTTGATCTGTTTACTTCTTTCTTGATCTTTCTTCCTTGTTTTTCTTCCTTCTGTCTTTTCCTCCTTTTCTCTCTTTCTTATTCATCTATACCTATCGTTTCTTCTCTCTTTTGGTTTTACTGTACGTTTATTGTCTTATTTCTCGTAATGTTTTCTCTTCATCACATAATTTTCTTTTATCGTTCCTTCTCACTTTCAGTTATGTTTTTTGGTAAATGTTTTACTTCTAACAATGTCCTTTCTTCATCACATATCAAACGATGTCTTTTTTCTCTTTTCTTTTTGTTGATTATGCAGTTTCATGTTCCTGTTTCCTCATGTAGCTACTAATCCAACAACATGGTTAATGTGGTCTCGTGGAATGTGCATGGTCTAGGTCATCCTGTCAAACGTCAAAAGGTATTGTCTCATTTAGCTAAACTTAACGTCCAAGTTGCTTTTTTGCATGAAACTCATTGTAATGATGTTGAATCTCTTCAGCTCAAACGCCAATGGGTCAATCAAATCGTTTTTTCTCCTGCTACTGAACGTCATGGTGGTGTTGCTATATTATTTCATAAATCTACTAATGCCCAAATATTATCATCAGAATGTGATTCCAATGGTCGTTGGGTGAAGGTTGACGCAATCATTAACAAAATGCAAATTACCTTTTTCAATATTTATGGGCCTGTTAAATCAGATCCGGAATTTTGGCATTCTATAAAAATGAAACTACTATCTATATCTAATTCTAATATATTAACCCAGATCAGGCGGGTTTTGTCAAAGGACGTTTAGCTTCTGATAATGCTAGAATGTTTTCCAATATTCTCACCCTTAGTGGAAAATATCCCTCTCCTTTAGCTGCATTATCTTTAGATGCGGAAAAAGCTTTTGATCGAATAAATTGGGAATTCATGATTCATACTTTACAATGGTTTGGATTTGGTCCAAAGATTATTTCATATGTCAAACTACTATATACAGATCCAAAAGCATGTGTTTTTGTCAATGGTCTTTTTTCCCCATATTTTTGCCTACAAAGAGGTACACGTCAGGGATGCACCCTGTCCCCATTACTTTTTTTGTTATGTTTGGAACCCTTCCTTGAACGTCTTAGAAATAATTCCCTTATTACTGGTTTCACATTGAAATCCCACCAAATCAAACTTTCTGCATATGCAGACGATATCCTTATTTATATGTCCAACCCTGTTACTTCCCTTCCCCCCTTTTTACATGACATCTCATCATTCGCTGTTGTTTCTGGCTAAAAACTAAATTTCTCCAAGACTGAAATTTTACCTTTAAATTCTTCATGCTATCTACATATGTTTGCTTCTACCAACTTTACATGGTGCCCTCAAAAAATGAAATATTTAGGAACATGGTTCACCTCTAATATTCGTGATACGTTATCCCATAACTTTACTGCTCTAAAACTTAAAATCACCATTTTGTTGGCATCTTGGTCTCCTCTATTTCTATCTTAGTGGGGCAGACTAGATACAATTAAAATGATGATTGTTCCCCAGGTATTATTCATATTGTCAATGTTACCATTCAAAATCCCCAATTATTACTTTACACAGATTAATTCTTTATGTACTAAGTTTTTATGGCATAATAAGCGCGCACTTATTGCCCTATCCAAATTAATTTGCCCCAAATCCAAAGGTAGTGTTCGGTTTCCTGACTTTAAACTATATCATAATGCTTTTTTGATTCGTCAATTTTATGCTATGTCCAAAAATTGTCAAGATTTACCTAAACCTTCTTGGGTCACTGTTGAATGATCATTGTTAAATGATCTCTCATTGCAGGATGTTGTATTTATGAACAATTGTACTTTTATTTCTAAATATCCAATTTTGAAATATTCTCAATACCTTTTGCATACACTTTTCTTTAAGCATTTTGACAAATATCAATCATTCTTAACCTCCTCATTATGGTATAACAAATACATCAAATTTCATCACAAATCAGTTTATTACAAACATTGTAAAGAAAAGGGCCTTTTTTATGTCAATCAAATTATTGTTAATAATTTGATTTTGCCTTTCCATCAATTGCAAGAGACCTTTAATCTACCTGATTCATGTATTCAACAATATAACACTTTAGTTCCAATACTTCAGAGTTGTTTACAGACTTTCACTTCTCAGCCAGTTTCAATTTCATTCACACCAGATACACCCTTGTACCAAGTTTCTCCTGATATTATTCCAAGTGCCTCATTCATATATAAAACTTTATCTACACTTTCTTGCACACGGAATACATTTCATATTGAATTAGAATGGGAACAGGATTTATCCCAAACATTGTCTATCTCTCAATGGGACAACTTATGGCAAAAACTCTTCAAGACATCCAAAGCTGCAAATATCACACAATCCCTATATTTTATTTATAATAGAGTTGTTATTACTCCCCACCTTTTGCATAAATTCAACCATTCAGTCTCACCATCTTGTTGGTCATGTCTTACTTCTGAAGGTTCTTTAATTCACTTACTTTACTTTTGTCCGAAGGTTCATGCTTTTTGGGAAGCTGTTTGGTCAAAATGTCTATTGATTTTCTCCTATAGAATTCAATTTAACATCCACAATGTATTTTTAGGTACTCTCTCACCTGACTTTGACCAAATTCCCTATAAAACAATTGTATTTGATGTATTTATTGCTGTTGCTTTTAAGGTCATATTAACATGTTGGAAAGATAATTCTAAGATATCTATTTTATTCTGGTGGAATTTAATATGTGATGAACATAGAATTGCTTTGGTATCTCATGCTTCAATCCATCTACAGATTAAATCTGACCTACTATGGCTACCGTTCACTACTTATTTATCATCGAACTCATCTTCTCCATAACTGCCTCCTTTATAATCAATACCTTCTCTTTCTTTTCTTTTCTTTTTCTTTATTTCTTTTCTTCTATCTTCCCTCCTTTCTTTCTCTCTCTTTCTCGTATTCTTTCCCCTCTTTCTTTTTATAATAAAATCTTCTAAATATAGTATTCTTTCCCCTATTTTCATAGGTACACAGTATTTTAGTCCCAAGTTCAGTTTTATAACTATTTTGTGCTATTTATTAGTTGATTTTTTAATAATATCAGTACAAGTACATGCTGTGAGGACTGTTCAGACCAAGCCACCAATTTGTCTTAAGTTCCTCCCTGTGATTTGCAAGAGTCATCGAAGCCGTTTTGGCAGATTGCTTAAATACCTACCCAATAGATGGTCTTCCCTTTTGTTCAATAGAGCTTCTCTCGCGGCGGAATTCCAAGATGGCCGCCGTTGAAGAATTTTGAGGTTGCTGGTCTAGTGTTTTTCTTCTTCACAAGCGCAGCTGTGCTCGCGACTTCACTCGTGGCAAACTGTGCATTTCAACTGAAGAATCTGGTGAAACGGTCGTATCTCTCTTTGTGGCGTTTCGTTCTTGAGAATTCCAGTGTCGTGAGTATAGCAAGAGTTCACCGGATTTGTATTAATTCCGCAGCAGTGGTATGTGGCATCTTTTCCTACATTTAATGAGGAGAATACCTGTTAAAATTCATCTTTTGAGCTTCCTGAGTCAGGGCACAGAATCTTAGTCAGCGCTTCAGTTTCAGGTTCTTTACTTCAAGAAGAAGGAGACTAAGTACTTGAGCGTGCCTTTGTAACTTTTCTGACCACAGTTGTTGAGAGACATAATTTTACAGAGACACTATTTACCTGAAGGCTAGCGAATTAGGAGTGATACCAAGGACAGTTCTTTCATCAGCATTTAGACTGGGAAAAAGACAATACTCTTACAGAGACTAGTGGCAAAAGAAGAGTCAAGACCTTAGAATCTACAAGTAGGTGTTGTTATGTATGTATATATATATGTATAAAGATACTTACCGACATTTGCGAAGCTCGCTCCAATTGGAATGGATTTTCTTGAAGCTTCGCCAAGGTGATGGTCTTGAACATCTACACAACCAAAGAAGAATATACTGCGTTATCACTAGAGATTAGCGAGGTAAAAGAAAGTATTAGAATAACAATAGAGAGAGAGATACAGGGAGAGACTAGACCAAATCTTAAATCTTGTTGTTTGCACATTCTACCTTAGATCTACCAACATTGCTGGAGAACAACAGAGTAGCTGAGACATAGTAGAAAGCATATCTACAAGAGAACAGTTAGCCACCAAGTTAGGGCAAGTAATTATTCCCTAGGGCTTGTAATAAACATATAGAAAGTGCTAAAGTTGTTTTATTTGCAGGAAGAATCCACAAGAGTAGTTGCAGTCCTGTCCAGCAGAAAGAAGACGTGGCGTTTCTCTTTTCTTCCCAATCCCCTTCCCCCCTCTTCGCTGTCAGAGTAGTACATGACACTGGTAGTGGAGTTGGGGAATTGTGGAACAATCATCGGCTTCTGGGGATGATTGAAGTTCTGGGACAGGTACTCGACACATGCAGTCTTCTGTTCTCACTTCTTTAATCCATTAATTTTCAAATGTTGTTGCTGTAGAACTGTATACTCATATCTTCATCTGAACGAAATATTATATTTGTATTTCTGTGTTCTTTATCTTCAATAAAAATATTTTAAAAAAATAAAATGACATGTATTTGTGTTCAATTGATCATGCAGGTGAGCTTGCAAAAAAGATCTATTTCTAACAGACTTACTAGGTTAGAGTCACATATTACAAACTGATGGTCCTCTTCAAAAGGACCTATTTTTCATACAGACTTTGACGGATCAGATTTTACTGTCTTTTTGTTTTCAATGCCTACAACTTGGACTTGTTTTCCAGAGACGGGTAGGTTTGGAACTTCCACTGTCCTAGCAGTAGAACAGATAGCACCAGTGTCTATCAAAAAGGAAGTGGATAGCCATGCACAACTCCTTCTGCTTATGGGCCACTCTGGTCTACCTCCAAGACTGCACCAAGCACACAATCATTCTCCCCTCTCAGGCACCATCAATGTAATTGGTCAGACCCTGAATCTTCAAATTTGTCAAACCAGGAACTGTTGGAAGGTATCTGAACTCCCAAAGGGGTTCTAGGGAGCTTGGGCACTCGCATTAAACTTTGGGGTGTTCAGATTATGCAGCACCAACAGGGCTTGGGGCAGGTTAGGATTAGGGGGTCTTTGTATTTGTATATTCAGATCTGGCATAACATTCACATTAGGCCCTTGGCCATCAAACTGCACTCAATTTGGATTTGAATAGCACTCACGTTTTCAATGGCCAACTTATTCCAATAGTGACACAGCATCGTTTTCCTCAGCATTGCTATATCAATTACCAAAATCAAGTCAACCGGCAACCCTTGTCGTCTATCAATGGGGACACCAATCCCACCCTGCATCTTCTGACCACCACCTCGATATCCAACTCCTTGCATTCCATTTACATAACTAGAACCATAGCTAGATTTCGCCAGGTATGGACCATTCTGAAATCCTTTCAGGGCCAATTTTGTCTGAGCCAACATTAATTTCTTTTTCATTCACTTTTGTCTGGCTTCCAAATTGTTACTGCAATACATCTAATACCGCATGATTTTGTCTAAAAGCTTGAATTGCCAGCAAATCGCATTCTGTTGGATGTCCAAGCAAATCTGTAGGCACAAACCATAAATGAAATTGGACACAAAATGGGCTCGGTATTTCCAACACCACAATGCTGTCCATAAATGGGTACAATGCTGATGTAAAGCCTGCATAAGCCGCTCATAACAGTTGTGCACAGACTCTTTAGATTCACGAAAAGTTCTCAAGATTTCCACCTAATCAACCTCCTTCTGGGGAACCTTAATTTTGGAAAAGTTAACCACCAGCTGATTGATACTTCTCCATAACCATAGCAGTTGAAGCATTAGATAAATGATCCCTTGGTGGCTCTGAAGCTGGCCTTTGTACAACCACTTTACTCTCCACCCATAAATCACCAGGAACAATGTCCAAAAAGTATTCAGGTCTTCCCAGAGAACCTTTGAGATTTTCACAAATCTGTCAGTTTGAGTATATCACTGACCAGGACTTTCTTTCAGTTTGGTTTGTAAACGTGAAAAGATAACCACCACTCCAAGGCACATAAGCTCCTCAATGTATTTCCCTAAGTAGCTAAGCCTTGACCTCTGAATCACTCCTACTGCTTGTCCCTTCTGTCTCCCCTTCATCATATTTCTTTTTTCTTTTGCTTTTTCTGAGCCCATCTATTTCTAACATTCTGAGTGTTGCTCCACAATTGAATGCTACTGATCAGTTCCCTTAGTTGCAGTGTTAACTCAGGGGTTCAAATGTTCTTGAGTGCGTCTTCGGTCATGAACATTGTAAAAATAATCTCAGGGTCGTATTTTTAGAAAGGTCAATCCCAGATTCAGTAACTATTGCTTCAAGGGCCTCATGTGTCACACTAGCATGTCTAGCGGCGTCTTTGCACAGATTTAAATGTTACTCATTATTGTACCCATTTATGAATCCCAAAATCAAGAGTTCCCTTAATGATTTCTTCCAACTCTAACTTCAACCTTACTACATCTAGCATTTTCAGAGAGGTTTCCGTCTTTGATGACCAAGACTCTGGGCTATCAATCTCTATAGTTGACACAGAAGTTGCTTCTGTTCGGGCTCTTGCTTCCATCTATGCAAAAGTATAAATCTCAGTCACGGCAGTGGTTGTGGTAATTGTAAGTGTGACAGGTGTTACAACAACAGTAGCATCATCCTGGGACATAGTCGGTGGAGGTGATAAAGGAATCAGAAGTAATCTCTGAGGAGCTGGAAGTGGCATAGTTGCTAATCGTGGATTTGGTAGTAGATTGGGTGTCAATTGTGGAGGTGAAAGGGTTCCAAGCACTCCCCCATCGAAAAGGTTCTGCTCAACAGGCACACTAGCATTGGTATCTGTGGGCAACAGAAGTCTTCTATATGGTTGCTCTCTGCCAGCTGAGGGAACTAAATTATATGGGTGTGGTCGGGAAGCAAATAAATCATTCAAAATGTAAAAGCTAGTGTCAGTATCACTCCCTTCATCATTCTTTGCTTCAGTCTCACCTCCTCTCGTCCTTTATTTTTGGAAGTTTTTCCTTTAGTTAAGACAGGATACAGCCCAACTCCCTCAACCTTCTTTGTTCGCCATGCCTGCTGTACTGCATCCCACTTCACTTCCATACAGCTCTTAACTGTCCTCTTGGCCTTATTATTTAAGCCAAACACAAGTGTGCCAACAGATATTGGTGGACAGGTATTCTCACATCATCTCTAAATAATGCTGTTAGTTTTTATTTCATCATTTCTCCATATTTGACACAACACAGTTCAATTAAATGTCAATTTAAAAAATGGGCTGCTCTCAGCAAATCACAATTTACACACAACAGTACTGACTTCCAATGTCAGCACAACACCACAAAGTGTCCACTCACAGCGCAACACTCTCTGATGTAATTACCAATCCCAGCTCGCAACAAACACCGACCGGCCAATACCAGCGAGGCACCCTATGAGGCAACTCGCAGCACCTCACAGCAGCTCTCACTCAACACTGATTCAGCTTCGTAAGAAAAAAAAATTGAAAAACGAAAACAAAACATAAGTCTTGTGTGGTCTACTAAAGGAAAATTCAAAGTGCACAATCACTCTAGAGGCAGGCGCAGCCCATGCAGCTAAGAGCGGTTGGGAGGGGGGAGTCTACAGATGACGACCAGGTAAACTTAAATTTTAAGAAAACGAAAACCACTTACCTTGCACTCACCGCATCGCCAAGTCGGCGATGTGGCGAGCTCAAGGTAAGTGGTTTTCAGTTTTTTATATTGAAGCTTACCTCGTCATCATCAGTCGACTTCCCTCCACCCTGCCCACCCCGCTCTTACCTGCACGGGCCACGCCTGTCTGGAGGAATCGGGGAATAACACTACGAGGATGTTGTCACAATCATGGGAATACGCCATGACTAGTGCAGTCTGTCCTGTGCGTAAAAGGACTAACTAAACGCCAATCTTAATTAGTATACACTCACAATTGAAGTTAAAAGTCTCTATCTCAATGTGTGGTCGTTATTGTTTCACAGTCCGTCACCACAAACCTTAAAATACAACTTATGACATAATATATTCCATATCTATCCCGGGATCTTAGACTTCTGCAAGTCTGATAACCAAAACTTTAACTCTGCAGCCGGCACATTTCTCTTCATAAGCATAAACAATATATCTAAGACAACATCACAGAACACACAACACCGAGCCTTCTTGGTATTAAATTTGACACCACACTTTGCAACACACTAATTTATCAAAGCTCACAAACAACATCACCCTTGACATCACTCTCAAAGACTCATAACCCTACTATACTCACACTCCTAGGACTCTGCAATTGCTCAGGAATGTCAAAACACCATCAGTTCTCCAAACTGGACCATAGGAACCACTGGAATGTAGATTGGGCTGGAGTGTATTTAGACAGTATTTTGGGGAAAATTATAACTACCTATGCCTCTATGAGAACCATCCTCTGTTACCAGCTTTGATAGCGGGATAAATAAGGTTGGTATCTGCAACGCGCTAACTTGGTGCATATTTAGAACTCTGCTATATCCACTAGGATGGACCTTTTTCTGGAACTGTGCCCGAAATCATACATCCATTAGCATTGCAGTGACAGTGAAGCAGATCTTGCCCCACAATAACTACAGATAAGATTAAGTTTGCAAACCATAAAGGTTTATTAACCAATTAGTAAAGTTACAATCTCCAATCAATTCAATTAGGCATCAATTGAAATTGACCATACATGAATATGATCCAAGTAATTCAATTAGTAATGAGGCTTTTGTATTATTAAAGGCAACATATGCAAATCAAAGCAAAGTCTCATTTCCGTAAAGGAAACTCCTTACTACTAAGCCAAAGTTGTTGGAAGGTCAGGTAAATTCAGAAGCAGCAGGTGTCAGCAAATGTAGCATCGAAAGAAGGAAATGAAACTTCCAATTAGAATGAAAAGGAATGGGCTTTCTCTTCAGAGCAGTGGTTTTCAAACATTTAAATGCCCCCTCGTTGGAAACAAAAATCATCAGGCGCCCCCCTCAAAATGTCCCCCAATTATTTTATTAAACTGGCAATTTTTAAATATGTCTAGACTTACTAAACCTAAATATAAAACAACGTGAAAAATAATGTCTAAAATAAAATGTGAAATAATGCCAGGTGTAAATTGTGTATAAATCATATGAGCAATGGTTATACACATTGCAGATTCAATCAGTGATTCCCAATCTGTGCGCTGTGGCACCCCGGTGCGCCAACAAAACAAGGCAGGGGTGCAGCGAACACACAGTGCACCTTAATCCCTACTTGGCATCATACATTAGGTTAGGGATAGTATTTTTCGTCGCGGATAAATCTTCGCCAGTTTGGGGATGTTCCCTCCTTGTTCCTACCCTGTAGATTTACACATACATTTGTCAGGAGTAAACCTCCGACCATATAAAGGGTGACAATGTGCTTTGAAAGGCTCTGACTTCCCACAGACACGGCAGTGGGGCCGGGAGAACAGCAGGATGTGGAGCAAGGGCCAGAGTTGCCAGATTTCCTCGGTTTTACCATGTGGACCCGTCCCCTTCATGGGAACAGCAGATTTGCAAGGGTGCTTTGTCTTGTGTCCACAAGAGGAAGCCAGCTTCTTATAAATATCATTGCTGTTTTTTTCTTATTTTGTGTCTAAAAATATACTTCCAGAATTAGTTTTAGTGTGGAGCTCAAATTAGTATTTTTACCAACAAAAAGCTGACCTGCCCAGAGTTCCCACGGTCCTCCTCCACCTAGGGAGGGTGACAAGAATGGCCTTTGAAAAGCATCAACTATCCATGGCTTTACAAACAGAGCAGTTAATCTTCAGTCACTGCTGCAACAGTTATATATTAAAACAACTCATCTCTGGTGTGGGGAAGCACAAACTTCAAATGAGTTATCTGTCTGTCTTCTGTCCTGTGACGTGTAGCACTGCTTCCCTGGAGCCCCATGAACGGAGGAAGGGGCCAACTGGGTCTTCTGTACAGTGTCCAAAATCACAGTTGAGAAACTAACATTTTAACTACATCCGGTTTTACACAACCCATTTCCACAAGGATGCAGGAGCAAGAATAACATCACTTTAATTTACTATAAACTTCCATGACGTCACTGGGGTTTAATTCATGATGCAAGTAGACGATAAAACGCAGATAATTACAAATAGACCCCTCCCAAAGAAGAGAGGTGAGAAAATGACTCGAATTTAACAAAAACATGTAAGAAACAGCTGCACTTTTGTGCTGCCGAAACGTCACTTTTTTTACGTTCCGGTGCCACTGGTATATTTATAAGGCCATGTAAAGCCATGTTACGTGGCTTTTCATGGCCTTATAAATAAGTGCCCCTTTTATGCAGAAAACTGCGTGAAAGGGGTGTTCCATGGGTGTTGCTGGGGGGTTCCCAGCAACATCCATAGCTTTTTGACACTGTCCCAGATTTACAAGAAATTGTAAGTCTGAGGCAGCGCCAAAAACTAACCCCTCCCCAGGGGAGGCGTAAGAGAGGCACAACAAGGAGATATATACTTATTTCTCCTCATTTTTAGGTCTCGCCTACGCAGCGCACATGTGCTGCGTAGGAGGGGACCTTTTGGAAACGATCAGCATTTTGGCAAAAAGCGTGCACGTTTTGCATTGCTTTCTATTGCAACGCGTGCACGTTTGGCGTTTCCCTTGCGGGAGCAAGCTTTGGCACCATCTGTTTGTAGTTATCTTGAAAACAGATGGTGCCCCTGCTCGCTCCCGCAAGGGAAACGCTATTCGAGTCTTTGTCGTTTGAAACCTTATCTCTGTGCCCTCTGCTCGCTCCCGCGTCACTTTAACTTTCGCGGCCACGGGAAGCTACTGGAGAGGCTGCTGGTGAGTACGGTTTGAAATTCCTTCCTTCCTTCCAACTTGAAGTTCCGCTCTTCCTTTCAAAGTTATACCTGTAAATGGTGTGGCTGCGAAAAGTGCAAGCAAACTGTAGGCAGACGTGGGTCAGAGAGTGCATGGCCTAGCCAGAAAGCTGTTCTGAAATGTGGCTTGATTAAGTTTCATGCTACTTCTTGGCTTAAACTACTCCTTTTTTTTAAAACATTAATTTTCCGTGACCCTGGGCTTTTCCTATAATCTTACACGCGTCACGCGCACTGCTGTGCTACATCATGTTACGGCGGTAACCAGCGCAGCTTGCCTTTGGTTGCACGAGGAGTGTGAGAAACACCAGCTTGCACCTGCCCGTTCCAGTGTTTATGAAGAGCTGTAGATTTTTTGACGAACCTTTGGAACCACGCTGAACATGCACAGGCCGTGCAGCAGGTTGACACTGCAAACACAATGCCCATGATATATAATCAATCAACAGCGCCACCGTCTCTGTCTCATCTAGCAGTGAGCACCCCCATGTATTGCGCCCGTTCTCCTGTTTGCTGACGCACCACCTACGTAGGCTCCGGGCCAGTTTTTGCTCTCAGGCTATCGCTGTATCATATGCGACCAAATAATGAAAGGGATATTGAGGATAGGGAGGCCATGCGTGTGTACACTGGCTTGTTTTTTTCCATTTGTCTGTTGCTCCACCATAGACCTTGTATTTTGCTATATGAACTCTTATTTCTATAATTTTTACTCTTCTACAATGATTTTTTTGCTCACACACAAACGGAAATATACAGCCCGACGCCAAGGCACTTAAACATTGGCATTGGCATAGCCAATAGGTCTCGCCTTTGGGACCTTATAAGTGTTTAGCCATGCAACGGTTGATGTTGTTGCACCAAGGATATTGTGCTGCATAACTAAATACTTATAAGGTCACAAAAGCGAGACCTATTGGCTATGCCAATGCTTGTTCCTCTTTCTATGTGTGCTGCATTCTTCAGCACACACAGAAAGAGGAAAAAGCCTCTTGTGATTGTTTTTGTGCAGGAAGGTTTCCCTTCCTGCACAAAAACAATCATCCCTATAAAGCAGGCACCCTTTCACCATGGTGCAAAGGTGTCTGAGTTGGCACACAGCATCCCATTGTGCGCCGGCACAGGGGAAAAGGACAGGAATGCGCCGTATCTAATAGATACGGTGCATTCCTGCCTTTTTTTTTGCCATAGGGCACTGCCCTATGGCAAAAAACCCATAAATGAGGCCCAGGGAGGTTACAGGACAGAGACCCAACCAAATTACACGAGGGAGCTTCCAGTCATAGGAGTGACAGCTGCCTAGGTTGCGCTATCCATACTCGCTGACATACTGGCCTACACACAGTCAGTGCCGGCTTTAGGGCAGTGCGACCATTGCAGCCGCACGTGGTGCTGACATCAGGGATGCAGTGCGCAGAAATAAGATAAGGCAATTAAAAAAAAAAAAAGTTCAAAGAATTCCATATCCAGACCCCAGTGCTGAAGAGTTTCCCGTATTGTTTCTGACTTAACCAATTAACGTTTTTTATTAAATAACTGTTATATTTTTATTTTGCTACATCTATGATTATAATACCTTCATACCTTCATTGGATTCATCCCAATTATTTTCAGGGAGAAAAAGGTAATTACTCCGTTTCGTGAACAACCACCCATCACTGAATCGAACATCTTTTCTCTTGGAAACCTATGTCAAAGGGACTTTTCATGAGAAAAAAATAAGTTGAGCTCTAAGTGGAAAGGTTAGTATGCAAAGTGACCCTTCGAAAATGTGGGCACTGGAATGAAATCTGACAGGAAAAATAGGCGTCTCTATGATAAATGCAGACTCTACTGAAACGTATGCATGCGCGCAATGCCCATTGGTCTCAAAGGGCTTCAGCCCCCTCCCCTCCCCCCCCCCCTCGTGTGGGTCAGCCCGGGCTGAGACAGCTTCCCCAGCACACACACAGCCTCACCCGAGTACTTCACAGGTCTTTAAAAGAACATTTACTTGTTAACGAGGCTTTGTTGTTCTTTCACCCCTTCTTAGAGCCCCTGAATCTCCAATCTGCCTATTGCTGGAAGAAGAAGAATTACCCCCCTCTCTATCCCGTGCCAGCCCCAGTCACAGTCTCCAGCGAAGAATCTCCAGCGAGAAATCTTTCTTTTATTACCCTCCCCCCCGAAAAATGTTCCTAGCCCCCCTGAAATTTGGCTCTAGTTGCGACTCTGACGTATGTATGTGTTCATTTTTAATGCCAGCAGCGGCCCTTAAAAAGATTCGGTTGAGAACGCACCGGGTCAACAGGAGTGGCTGCATATGGATTCCTGTGAGGCAGGGTTTTAAGTGGGCCGGCTCTCACCGGGTCTGAGCACCGGCAGTTTTTTAAAGGGGGTCTCCTAAAGGGTCTCTTTCGGGCTCTGTTTTGTGCCGGCTGTCACTGCAGTCCGTTTTTTTTCCGGACTGCAGTGACAGCAGGCACATCGATGTGCGCTGCACACCCTGCTCTCTTCTCATTAGTAGAGGTTGTGGCATGACGTCATGCCAGGTGAGCGTTCATGGGGAAGGGAAATCCTTTAAAGAGTCATTTTCTCTCTGGATTTCCCTTCTCTCTTTGAAACGAGGGAGCAGCAACACTGTCCCGGTGTCACCAGGGCTCTAAGTGGAAGCTGTTTCAATATTATATACAACAAGCCATAGTTGCTGCTTATTTATCTAATGCAACTAACAACCATTGACAAAGTCAATAGTCCTGACTTGTTGTAGGTACGATGCTACTTGTTGCATCATATATCTAGATGCAATGACAGAAACAGCAAAATACAAGTTGGGTGGCACACTATACTAAGCACAGATGTTTTTAGTTTAAGTGTTTAAGCCACGCCCTGTTTCAATATTATATACAACAAGCCATAGTTGCTGCTTATTTATCTAATGCAACTAACAACCATTGACAAAGTCAATAGTCCTGACTTGTTGTAGGTACGATGCTACTTGTTGCATCATATATCTAGATGCAATGACAGAAACAGCAAAATACAAGTTGGGCGGCACACTATACTAAGCACAGATGTTTTTAGTTTAAGTGTTTAAGCCACGCCCTTATTATATTGGCCACGCCCCTTTGAGAGACCCTCCAGTTTTTTTCATCCCACTTGAAGCCCTGCTGTGAGGGACTGTTGGGCAGAAGCTGGTCATGGCCCCGGTGTGATCTTCATGGTGATCATAATGATGGTGGTAAAGTCTTATTCAAGGTGTGAAGGCAGGCGCCATCTTCTTGCAAGTTTGTCTCGTGGCGTTTTAGTACGTATGAACAGGTGGGTCTAATAAGAAAACACAAACTTGCCATTTCACTTCCCCTCACATATTTGTCTTAGAGTCGAAACATTTTCCCATCTCTACCAGTTACATCCTTGCAGGCGCACAACGCCCATTGGGCTCAAAGGGCTTCTTAGCCCGCCACCCCCACCCCCCACGAAATTTGGCTCTAGTTGCGCCCTGCATCCTTGCAGTCTTCGCTTGGCAGCCATGTGCATCAGCCCTCTTAAAGATTACCAGTGCCCTGTTCTGGTTTGGCTCAGAATTTCCATATGTCAAACTTTTGAGCTTCGAATGAAAGCGCCACGCCTGGCCGCTTCCAAACGTGTTTACTTTAAGCACCAAAATGGCGTTTTTAGTTGGTAAGTGAAGGTGAGTTCTGTTAAGGACGTCACGCTGTGGGGGGTGCACGGGCAGTAATTACTGTGCCTCTTAACACCTCGTCTAGTGGGGAGGAATGAATAAAAGAGTCGCTTGATCCTTATAATGCGCCTAATGAGCTCATCACGTCTGTGTCCTATGTGAACCTTTTCTGGGCTCATTTAATGTCTCTTTAATGAGCCCAGCTTGCCACCAGGCCACATCAGGCGGACATAATGCTGGATTCACAAGAAGCAGTCATGAATGAGCAGCCCCTATTTAAATCGTGCTGGGAACCGTGGGCAGCACTCTACATGCATGAATGCAGATTTAATTGCTGTAGAAGTTAAAGTAGTTTTAAATAGTGTCCAGTGGTAAATACGACTATGAAACGCAGTATTTGATTCTAATCAGACCGCCATTTTAGACTGGTGGCAAAGGGATAGTTAATGTTCGTGTGTTCACACTAGCAAAGATGACCAAGCACACCACGTGTCTCCATAAAATCATTACCCTAATTAGAAGATAGGAATGTTGGCAGCTACATTGATGACATCTGAGTGGCACAGGGCCAAGGATGCTTGATTACCTTCCAGCAATCTTCATTATGTTCAGTTCGAGACATTATTTATGAGTGGATCCATTCTCTGAAGAAGTGTTCCTGAATGCACCCTAGTGCACACTGTGACCAGGCCAGCATCCCAGCATCCCTCCTGCAATAACCAAGCCATCCTTAGGGACAAACAGTTGCAGGAAGGCAAGCTGGTCATAATGACTGTGATGAGGATGAGTAGGGCTATGAATAATGAGTACTCACATACCTAAAGAGTACCCTTCAGATTCTACGCCTTCAAGCCTATAGCGGTGCACAAAGGTATGTGAGGAGGTCCAGGAAACCGCGCAACAAAGCTTACCTTTAGGAGCCACCTGCACTTCCACCCAAGAAATATCCAGGCTTCTGGCAGACCTACGCCTGCCAGGGAATACACCAGGACAAAACCAGAAGCAGATTCAGCGCCTAATCATAAGGAAGCGGTCTTGCAACCCTACCCAGCAAATCCTAATTTAAAAAACAGATACTCATAACTACGACTAGACCAAGAACCCTCCAGATGGACTAAGATTTCTACTGAGATTTACTGAATACAGCAATTCCTCCTCTGGGGAAGAAGGAGAACGAAAAACAAGAACAATTATCTCCTGATTTCTCTGAGCCACCTCCACGAAAGCAGCATGCAGCAGGCAGGTTTCTAAATATGGGCGTAGGTGCCAACGTCGCTGATGAAGATGGGCCCCGATGGGTGCAATCACCTAGGTGAACATGTGTGGGGAAGATCAGAACCCGAAGGCAAGACAGAGAACTTATAGAGCTGTTCCTAAACACAAACCCAAAGGAAGGTTTGATGAAACGTGATGATAGACCTTCATAAGACCGATAGACACCATGTACACCCACTCTGGCACCAGTGAAAGGATCAGTAGGAGGGACTCCATTTTGAAAGGGATCTTCTGAAGCCATTAGCTGACTATCCTCAAACTGACAAACTATTGAACACCCCCAGTTACCTTGGGCACCAAGAACACAACGTAGTAGGCTCCTGTCCACAATTCCTCTAAGGGGACAAGTGCCACCACCATCTGGTTCAATTGGAAAGACAGGACAGCCTGGACCATGCTCACTCTCTTCAGTGCACAATGAGACCACAGCATGGAAATGACTTCTCAATTTAACAGAATAGTGTAGAATTTGAGGCAATACCCTTCTTTCACTGCTGGAAAGACCCAACCATCTAATGTGAATAGTTTTTAGGAAATTACATCTGTTTGCCAGTATGCCAGTTAAGGTTGTAGTCTGCATATTCAGAAGTGCTGGATTTCTCTGGAGAGAAAGACTTGGTATACAGCACGGACTGCCCCAAGAGTCCCCTTCTTCATTCTTTCTTGAATGGTAGCAGAGCTGGTGAAAGGAAGTTCAAGTCGCAGCACTTGAGGGAGAAGAAAACTGGAGATACTGTCGAAATAATGAAGAAAGTTCAGACTATTAAAACAATTAGGGCGGCTAGTGTTCTAGATCACCAGCAAGCAGCCTGGTACCCTCAAAAGGAAGTCACGGAGCAGCGGATTTCTGGAAGGTGTCAGTATGCCGATCTTTAAGAAGCAGATTGTGTTGAGCTGCTACAGAAGCATCACCAGCTTGGCCTGGAATTAAACCTCACTCAGCATTTACTCTAAAAGAGAAGAGCATTGAGACCCTTCTGGTACAGATTGAAAGAAATTCTTAAAGTCAGAGAGTACAAACTGTGAGGTGTAAGCACCATAAATCCCAGTGAGCAACACCAAATAGGAACCAAAGTAGACCAACTTCGACTAACTTTGATATAACCATCAATCCAGCTTGAGATCGCATTGCAGTACATTGACAGCTACCTTACAAATCATAGAGGACATCCTCTTGACCAGAGATAATTTTGACTAGGGCTCCCGGTTTTATGGTATTTTTTTTTTTTACATTTCCGTCTGTATTTATCCATATTTATTTTTGGGTCATTTTATCTGTTTTTGTTGCAAGAAAAAAACACTGAAGCTAGTATTTTTCCACATTTATTTAAATTGACATGCACACTTGCACTAGGTGGTTATAGCTGTCTTTTAAAATTGGAACCTATGCTAAGTGCACTTTACATATTGGGAGCAAATTTCTTCCCTGTCCTCTAAGAAAAGATACGCGAATTTGTGATTTTGATTAGTTCTCGTTTGCACAGCTGTCTGGCAAAATGTCAACGCATTACTCCCTCTTTTACTCACATTTAATCAGCCATCACAGAGAGTGTCTGCTCGAAGAATATCAGATCATTCTTAGTGTGCACTAGAAGACGACCTACCCCATGAGGCATTGTAAATCACCAAAATATCTCAAGAAACCTGCATCTTCATCTGTACAGAATAGTGTTCTGAATATGAACACTATGGAGAAAATGTAGAGCACAGGTGGTGCAACAGTCATTTCTGTTTTTAGTTTTATTTAAGTGCTACTAATTTTCCAGAGTCTGGCTGTTATTGCTAAGAGAAATAAAGTCATGCTAACCGACTTGCTCACCTCTCACTCAGCCTCACTACACCACAGCGTGCATTGTCACTAAGAGATGCAGCCAGGCTTTATGCTAATAGTTGTTGGAAACATGTCTGCCCCCCCCCTGCCCTGCCACATCAACCTCCTTCACCCTGCCCTACCTTAGACCTGCAAACAGTATCTCAGAATGTTTTTTATGATTTACCGTTGCTATGGATGTGTGAAGGAGGTCTAGTTTGGGTCATACCACGCCAATCAACGGAGTGGGCAGTATTGGTATGGCCTAGAGAACTATCAATTCACTGCAAATGCTGTACTGTTATACAGGGTATTATCACCTTGCAACGGGTTGCTCCGATGGTACATTGTGACATGAATACTAATGTGATTTTCTCATTTCAAGCTTGTCATTTTCATGCCAAGATATTGTCTATATCCATCTATGAATGTACTAATTTCTCTGTTGCCGGAACGATAAATAAAGTTTTTTTTTTAAAAACTCCTTCCCCCTCCCATTCAACAAAAAAACAATAGGTTGCTGGGGCTGCAGCCAATGTCCTGGGGTGTTTTCACACTTCTTAATGGACATCGGCGGCTTGCACTGCTCCAACAATTATCGTGCGTGGCTACCGCTCTGAGGGGTGCTGGAGGGTCTCTGCAGAAACGGCGCTCCCAGCTGCACTTGTTCTCCCGTCTCTGGAGCCGTTTGAGGACAGCAGTTTCCCGTTTCTTTTGGCAGCCCTTGTGCGCCTCTGACTCGGATTTTACAGAGGAGCACAGAGGCAGCAGCAGCATTTGTTTTGTAAGTGTTTTCCCGTTTTTATATATAAATACAGACAAAACCCAAAAAGTTTTCCATCTGTATTTATATGTACAAATCAGTTTAAATGGAAAACCGGGAGCCTTAATTATGACCTTAGACTTGTGATATCGCTGGGTCTATCAGCTGCCTTAAACATTGTTGAACATCACTCCCTCATCCACATCAAATGGGTTCATAGGCAACATCTTTCACTGGTTTTTCTCTAGATGACATACAACTGTACTTGAAAGTTTTCTCACCTCCAGCCATCCAACACCTCAAGAACTGCCTGCACCTAATCTGGATATGAATGTCGAGCACCTATCTCAAGCTTAACCCCACCAAAATAGTTTGCGTTTGCCAAGAACAAGAAGTAGTCCAAGTAGTCCAAACCGGGCTCAACAACATGAACTTGGACCTCAACTTTCACTCATGCCAAGTCACTCAGATTCATCCTGGATACCAACGTCACTCTCAGGGAACACATTGCAAAGAAAACCAAGAAGCCCTGGTACATGTGTTCTCTACTAAAGACAGCTAAACTATTGATTCTAGAAATAGTTGTGAGAACTGCTGTTCAAGCCCCGGTACTCCCACATCTGGATAGTGGCAATACCCTGCTCTGCGACAGTGGTTAATTTGAACCGGTGGTTTCCAGTGCTGGGCACAGGCACTTAATTGTCAACACAGGCACTTATGACAGTCTGTCAAATGGGGCGCTGTCTGTCTAGATTAGAGGTAAACGCATCAAGTTGTTTATTGATTGAATATATATTAAAAATGATTATTGCCTTCTGCCTAAGCCCTTCTTATAGCTGTGAGGGCCTGGTATAGTCTTAAACTGTCACTCTTGTAGGGTGAGATGGTTAGTAGTTGTGGTTCTTTCATTGGTGGCTCTGGCAGGGGCAATGGGTGGTGCATGATGCAGTGGCCTCTTGATGAGGGCCCTGGCACTTATTTGTTTACAAATTAAGCACTGCTCTCAGACTCCACACTGGCCCATCTTAAGGGCATCCCCAATGAGCAGCACGCCTAATCAAAGGTCTGAAAAAATGTGACTACCGCACCCCCTGCCCTGACAACATCTATAAAGCCATAATGAATAGCATAGTCCCTAACTGGTTGACATGTTGACTACTTCCAGTTGTCCATAGAACATCTGCAGACAGGCCACCATCAGTCCGGAGATGCATAAAAGCAACAAACAAAAGCCTGGCAGCAGGTCTTCTCCATCTGTACACCCAGGTTTGGTACTGATGTTGCCAGGTCCATCAGGACTGCCCTAGTACTACTCCAGTTTAGGAAGAGCGGAAGCTATACCACTCTAAAGAGCACTGTATGATAATGCAGTAACATTCCACATCCACTACTAGAACTCCGCTACACCTCCAATCGCATATTGACCTCTATCCTTGTACAGTTCTCTGCCACCTTTCGGCTAGGTTCACGCTATACAAATACCACATACAAGCATACATTCGCACATACATACATAAATAGGATTCTGTCCTTTTCCTTGTGCAATCCTTGAGAAAGAAGTACTCCCAAACTAAGCTGACCACAAGAGAATTCACAGGTCCAGAATAAGGGAGAGACTTTTCCATGTCTTCAACAGGATATAGCTGAGCCATAAATCTCTGCAGGTTTACAGGGAAAAGGACACCCTGCTGCTAGAGAATAATATCATCCACGTGCTGATGAGGAGGTAACCCCACAATGCCTTCCATTTCCCCCTTCATCCCCTACCAAATGCAGGTTCAGCGGCCAACTGAAAAGAGGCATAGATTTAATAGTATTCATTCAAAGCAGTGCTGTGTGAAAATCTACAGTGCTGCGTTGAACGAATGATGAAAATTGTGTATGGTTGGATTTACCAAGAGTCACGCACGGGTTAAGTGATCGGCCAAGCTGGTCCAAAAAATGCCTGCTGAGTTCTACTTTAAGCTTTTTGCTACAGTTCACGCGTGAACCAGCGGTGTCTAGTGTGCCATTTGCACTATAATTACAGTATCCAGTATAAATTTCAATGCAATGGTAACTGGCAAAAGGTAAACAATGTAAAATGTGTACTGTGATACAATATTTCACTTGACCCTTGATTGCTTATAATTTGATTTTTGGTTAGGAATGAACACAAGCCAGTTCACAGGAGGCCTCTCGCTAGAGGTGAGAGCAGAGTTAATGTGAGGAGTGATAGAGTTGGACTGGGCCAAACAAAGGAACTCAGAAAGTTAAGTAACCTGTGGAGGCATGTATAAACAAGCATTGGCATAGCCAATAGGTCTCGCCTTTGGGACCTTATAAGTGTATAGCCATGCAACAGTTGCATAACTAAATACTTATAAGGTCCCAAAAGCGAGACCTATTGGCTATGGAAAGTGAAAGTAATTGCGGTAAAGCGCGGCGCGCCCGCCCGCGCACATGCACTGTAGCTCTAGGCTGGCCTGGTAGCACTTTTTGGAGCCCTCTCAATAAGTCTCGCCAGACCAGCGCATGCGCTGGGTCAGGCGAGACCTAAAAAGGTTGAGAGGGGCTTGGGACATAAACCCCTGACAATTTTGGTTTCCTTTGGCCTAGTAGAAGTAGGTGGAATCTGTGCCTTTTATAGTTTGTGCAATTTCTGCTCAGGTAGAAAACCTCAATTGCTCTCTCACTTCCTTCCAGCCTCATTGGGTGTATTTATTCAGAAGCAGGCAGAATCCCTGCCTTTAATAAATCAACAATAAATAAAACTAATTAAACTAAAATAAAATGGTGCATGTTTACTGCTTACGTTCCCAAGTCCCATTCTCTCCCTTTTTTTATCCTTTTTACTCATTCAACAGCAACTCTGCCTAGCGCATGTCGCCATATATGGCCATCACGCATGACATGACAATGGTTACAAAAGCAACACACTCACAACCACACACTTTACACGGTGTAGCTTGCTCTCGGTGTCGGTAAGCACTCATGATAGTAAGCACGATACAAATGGCACAATTCAATACTAGCTTTAGCAGCTATTTCTATGCATAAAATCTTAATGATTTTTGCAACTCTATTAGACTTCCTTTATTTAGATTAAGTGGTGTTGGAACTTGTGACAATATGCAACACAATTTACAAGGGTATTGCAACTTCTCTTTTTCCGATGTTACAGTGGTGCAGTGCCTTGCTCCATATTTATAAAGCGGCGTTAAACCACTTCCCGTGGCTTAACTTCACTTTGTATATATCGCCCCCTTGCACACAGGTATCAATCAATCAATCAATCAATCAATCAAATACTTTATTCGACAACTTAATGTCATAAAAGTGAACAATTCGATCAATCATACATTAAAGTTAAAAATTAGATAGTACAGGATATCATCTGCCAACTCATGGTGAATTACTAAACAGGTTAAAATAAAAATACAAGATAAAAACATACAAACAATTTTAGGGTGCAAAACTACCAATTACTTTTCCTATATTTCGTCTTATGAGGATAATACTTTTCTGGGCAAATATAAAAAAGTGCAAAATGCAAGTAAATTAGGAAGCAAGATTTCACGTTACCTTTCCCATGATACATGATAAAGTGCATAGTGCATAGTGCAAAGACGCATACGAAATAAAGTGCAAACATATCATTCAAGACAATCGTAGGGAATACCGAAGGTAACCCCACGTACAAAAATGCGTCATAAAAAGGTGCTATGTGCAAATAGGCCGGGCTGAGAAGTTTGGGGTGATCTGCTAATTACTTAAAACATTATTATATTTCTAAGAAACGATCCTTCAGTCAAACTTACAAATACGCAGAACTATATTTACATTATATCATTTAAAAATCTAGACAATAATCAGATATCAGGAGTCTGTTGTTTTTTTTTTTTCTTTTTGGACCGCATAGCAGCGACCAAAAAGCAAGCAATATTAAAAATATCCCATGGCGAACTTAATGACTGGAGATAAAGTAGTGCTGGTCTAACCTGCAGAAAACCCTTACCTTTCAGAATTGGGATTAAATACGTATTCCGAATGTTGGTATAGAAAGGACAAAACATCATAAAATGAAGGGTATTCTGGGTAGAGAAATTGTCACACTTACATGGGATTGCATACTCCGGATTGCACCACTCCTGAAAATCACCTAATAAAAAAAGGAACTAAGTTGAAGCGAAACCTGGTTAAAAGCCAACGATGGTAGGGAATATTTACCGTTATCAGATACGGTTCAATACAAATATTTGTTTTCGTTAAAAAATTAGCCCTTACAGAAGGTTTCTGCAACTCTAGTTCCTCCCGTTCTGCAGACAACAAATTCTTAAAATTATATTTCACACACAGAACATCCTCCTTCCGTATCTTTTCAGGGGCTTCAAATAGCTCGGGACGCCCCAATTTAGTTAACCCACTTTTAACATAAGTCAGCCACTTGATTTTGTTGGAGTTGTCTAACTGAGCACAGTCACTTAGAATTTTATGATTCAAAGTCAGTTCGGGATTTAACCATATTTTGAGCCAGCAAAGCAACGGAGCTAGGCTCAAAATGTCTGAAATGTAACCAATCCCAAGTTCCTGGTGTATAGAAAAGACTGGCGTAGATTGTGGGACTGATAAAAGGCTACGTAGAAATTTATTTTCAGCTATTTGAATGCCTGGCTGTTCTTTGAAGCCCCATATAGAGGAACCATAGGTCGCAATCGCTACGCACTTTGCGCTATATATTTTCAATATGCTCTTGATTGGTCTAGCCCCCAAGCGTTTAGCAAACCCCATTAATCATAAAACAGAGCAAGTAATAGAATTCTTTTTAATTTTCTGTTGCGGTATCCAAGAAAGCTTCTCGTCAAAGACTACCCCTAAATAAGTAAAGGAGGAGACCGAGGTCACCTCTTGACCATTACAATAAAAAAGGTAGGGTTTTCTTGATTTACTACCGATTGACAGTATATGGGACTTGCTGTTATTCACAACTAGATCCAACGACTGCATGTGGGCCCCAAAGGCATCTAAAAGCCGCTGGAGACCCACCGCTGTACGTGCTCTAAGGACTGCGTCATCCGCGTATAGGAGAACCAGAATAAAACAGTTTCCTACACGCGGAATATCCAAGGTCGCAGTTAAAAGGGATCTGTCTATATTGTTAATATATAAGGTAAAAAGAACAGGTGCCAAGATACACCCTTGTCGAACTCCACGAGCAGATCTAAAGGAACTTGTACATTTACCATCCCGTGAGATTCTGACCGAGGCGGAAAGATCTTGATGAAGATCGGCCAGAAAATGCACTAAGGGAGGGTCAAGACCTTTGTCCAACAGGATGGTCCACAGCTTTGACCTGTTAACCAGGTCAAATGCTGAGGATAAGTCCATAAATGCCATCCTTATACAGCCTTCCTTTGCCACAGTATATTTGCTAATTAATAATGACAAATAGAGGCACTGGTCAGTGGTACTTCTGCGTTTTCTGAACCCATATTGGAGATCAGAAATAATATTCTTCTCAGTGGCCCAATCTGAAATTTTCATTAAAATTATTTTACCTAAAATCTTCACAGAGGAATCAATCAAGGATATAGGTCTATAGCACCGCGGGTCCCCTCTCTGGCCTTTCTTGAAAATTGGAATAATAGTTGAACGGGACCACGATGCAGGGAACCCTAGGGAGCCAGAGACATTAAAAACATTGGCCAGGATCTTGGCCCAAAATTTAGGTTCACTTTTAAATAAATCTGCTGGTACAGAGTCCGGACCGGGGGCCTTATCGCTAATAGTCTCCCTTATAGCTTTCTCCACTTCCTCTTCACAGAACACAAGTGGAACTCGGGATTGAGTAAGTAATGAACTAGGGAACAAGTCCAAGTTCTCAGGGAAGCATATATTGCCTTAAAGTGAGACAGCCATTGGGCCTCGGTGATGTGGCAGTCCTGAGTCTCATTGTCCGAGCCGATAAAAAAAGGGGTATTGATGATTCCCCAAAATTTTGAGCTATCCCTAATTACATCTACGGATAGCAATGCGTGCCAAACCTCGGCCTTAATCTCAGCTTTCCGCTTGCTAGTTGCCATCTTATACTGTTTACGCAGAACAGCGATCAAGACCCTATCACGTGGTTTGATTTTCAAGGCATCATTTAGAAGGCGGTGGGCATGTGAGCATTCACTATCAAACCACTTTGGAACAAGTACTACTCTCGGTTTGTACTTAACTGTAAGATCACTGGCTATTTGGTTACAAATACCCTCGAATGCTCTAAGAATGGCGTCTTTTGTGCTCGTGGGGTTAACGCATATTAGTATGTTCCCTCCGCACTTCTTACAAAGTTCATTGAAAAAGATATCCGGGATCACCTTGGGCCACCTAAGTCGTCTCCCTTGATCGCAGGTAGATACAATGCATGGCGCGATTTGGCTCTTGCCACCGGTTAATAGGCTGCAGCTTGTATCTAGTTCCAGAATGACAGGGTTATGGTCACTAAAGGTCGATTCCCTGGCATTGTAGAAGACTACTTCGTCTAATAACATCGGGGACAAAAAGATATAATCTATGATAGTATCTTTAATTTTAGATTTAAATGTCGAGCACCGATCGAGAATATTGGCAAAACCGGGTTCAAAAAGGTCAGCATCAGCCAGGAGAGACTCTAGGGCCTCCCCCTCCACTGTATGTTCAAAATGGGGTGGTGAAGCAAGGTTATGACCAAAACCGTCTTCAATACAACAATTTAGGTGACAAGGATGAATGTTAAAATCACCCATAAGCACAACGTAAAACAAAGTAGTTTGCAAAACCCTATGATTTTCTAAAAAGGAGTTCAAATTGATCAAATGTTGGTTCCTGTGATCAATTTCCCCAGAGTTATAAAAATTCACCAAAAGTATCTTAGGATGAGTGGTAAAACAAATTTCTATTGCCAAGCAGTTAATTGAGTCTGTAACAATCCTATTTATAGATCCCTGTAAGTTCAAAGATAAGAGTAACATAAGTCCACCCTTTGCTCTTCCAGCAGGGGTTGCTTGGGCTGGAAGAAAAAAAGAGCTAAAACCATCCAACCAGAAGTTCTCCCCCTTATCCCAGGTTTCCTGAATGGCGATTGTATCAAAAGATTTTATAAATTCTAGCCACTGGGGGTTATCTCTTTTGCTTCTTAAACCCGCAATATTCCAGCTGATGAATCTGCATTTTGATGGATTTACATCACCAGTATCTACTCCCGGACAAATAATATGGGGCCTGACAGATAGACAATTTTCACTCCCAATGCCTAAACCCTCCAAATCTTTAGGTGTAGATAGAGAAGGGGTGACCTCTGACACAGGGAGTCAATCATTTGAGTCCAACATGCTTAAGGGAGAAAATCTATTAGTCAGGGGTAAACCCACCTCCTCAGGCCCTGGCCGCGCATTTGTAGTATATGGAGACAAGGGACCATCTCCTCCCGATCTTGCAGAACTAGAGACTCTGCTTACTGGTCTAGGCCGGCACTGCGGCAAATGAGATTTAATATTGACATGTAACCTATTGTAGGAATACCCTGTGTTTGTTGGAGGATAGAAGTAGCCCAACGGGACGGCCCTTATGCCGTCCGCTTTCAGAACAGTGGCATCCCAAAACAGCCTATCCGCTATATCAGGTTTGTTGAAATTTACTATTATACAGTCTCCTGCAATATTTTTAGGCTGGTTGCCCACCCACGACAATCGTCTTGCCATAATAATATGGTCTGCGATGTCAGAAGTACCCGTACAATAGTGATTACACCAACTTTTTGTTTTACGCAACAAACCATGTGTTGATTCTTGATCGGGGTGCTCAAGAGGGGAAACCCCCACAAGAACCGCAACAAGAGGGGACGCTTCAGGGGGGAGATCAATCCTGTTGAGGTTGTTAAGAATAGAGTTATTATGCAACTTAGAATTCCCCTTTTTTGCTATAGTCAACCATCTAGGTTGCGTAAGATCAGTACCTTGGGAAGCATTAGAAACAATTTGCCTTTCAATGGGAGGGGGTTCCGACCTATCCCCCAGATTCACTGGTCCACCCCTCCACAAAGATGGCAACAGGGCATTCGATTGATTAATCCCTCTAATAGCTAGCCCAGTTACTACTGGCGTTGCATCAATGTTATTAGTCGGGGGACACAAATTGTCTCTCAGGCGGGCGTCCATAATAGTATTTAAGTGGTCACACTTCTTTTTGAGGTCAGCCACACAGGAATTCATAGTGTCAATAATGTTCTTGGCAATAGTGGTCAACATAGATTCAAATCTTGTACTAAAGATGTCCTCAATGAGGAACCGCAGGGACTGTTGGATGGATTCATCGATTCCTGGGTAAGCCCTAGATATGTTTGGCTTAGATCCTTTGGGACGCTTTATAGATTTTTTCCTTGGAGTGCGTTTTGCGTCAGATAGCCCATCCATAGAGCCCCTTTCACATGGGGGGTTGTGGCAGCTCTGCGGGCTGGACGAGCCACCCAAATTGTCCAAGGTAGGAGCTGGTACATCAGACAATGGTTTAGGAGCATTAATCACTACCACAGGTTCCAGGGGTACATGGGCAGAATCCATAACTGCTGACCCTTCCCTGCGAGCAGTGCTTGTGTCCAAACCTAATTCTTTTTCCGCATTAGCTATTTCTTTGTTCAAAGCACCCACAGCGGAGGTTAGGTAGGAAATTATGGAAGGAGACTTTCTGGGTATTTTGGCTTTTACACCCCCCTTATCAGAATTACCCATGTGCTTGCGCTTACCCATCTGGAGAAGTTAGAGGGGTGGGCCAGCCCAGGCTTATACGGGCTTTGACGGGCGCGGGCGGGCCCGCCCTTGGCCTGGGCTTTGCCCGGGCAGCGCCCGGGCACGCCCGCGCGCTGCGTTGGTTGATTGCTGCTTAAGAGGGCCTCCGGCGCCCTCTGGTGATGCTGAATGTTGGCGCCACACAGGGTGTTATGGGGGATGAAGTCCCTTCGCCACCAGAAGCCGTTTCCCTCACGGCGGGAGCTGGGAGCCTTCTAGCCCAAGGTGCCGTTCCCCTCACGGCAGCGAGATCATGCAGGGTTATGTAGCATCAGCCCAGGGTGTAGTGCTACAGCAGTCGCGCGTCCCGCGCTGTGTTGGTTGATTGCTGCTTAAGAGGGCCTCCGGCGTCCTCTGGTGATGCTGAATGTTGGCGCCACGCAGGGTGTTATGGGGGATGAAGTCCCTTCGCCACCAGAAGCCGTTTCCCTCACAGCGGGAGCTGGGAGCCTTCTAGCCCAAGGTGCCGTTCCCCTCACGGCAGCGAGATCATGCAGGGTAATGTAGCATCAGCCCAGGGTGTAGTGCTACAGCAGTCGTGCGTCCTGCGCTGCGTTGGTTGATTGCTGCTTAAGAGGGCCTCCAGCGCCCTCTGGTGATGCTGAATGTTGGCGCCACGCAGGGTGTTATGGGGGATGAAGTCCCTTCGCCACCAGAAGCCGTTTCCCTCACGGCGGGAGCTGGGAGCCTTCTAGCCCAAGGTGCCGTTCCCCTCACGGCAGCGAGATCATGCAGGGTAATGTAGCATCAGCCCAGGGTGTAGTGCTACAGCAGTCGCGCGTCCCCACACAGGTATCTGCGTGAAAGGGGAGTGCAATTGGTGTTGCTGTGGGAGTTCCACTGAAACCCCCATTGATTTTGACGCTGCCCCAGATTCATAAGGATCTGTAAATCTGAGGCAGCACCAAAAATAGCAGGCATTAGTTTGGTGCAACAAGTAGAAATACTTAAATTTCTCCTCGGTTTTGCTCTTTCTATGTGTGCTGAATTCTGCAGCCCACATAGAGCAAATTGTCTTTAAAGATTGCTTATGTGCAAGATGGTGTCACTTACTGCACATAAACAATCATCCCTGCAACACAGACACCCTACATCGTGCTGTGAGGGTGCCATCGTTTCAGGAAATCATCCCTGCAATGCAGGCATCCTTGCAGTATGGTGCAAGAGTGTCTGTAGACAGCTTTTTTTAGCAGCAGCACAAGTGAAAACACAGGGGTGCACAATATTCTTGTATATAAGGCACATCCCTGCCTTTTTTAAATGACTCAGCGTAGCGCTGCTAAATTTCATGCAGCGCTTTTTCCTTGTAAATATCCCCCACAACGTGACGTCAAAATGTTATCGCATTAACTTTTGGCGCTAAAATACATATGCACCAGAAAGTTAATTGACATTCCTGTTTGAGCCTCTTTCCTTCGCAAGCGAGGGCCTGAACTATACAGTACATCTGGGTACTACATTGATGATGAATATAAAAGAAACCTTCTCATCCCACATCCACTCATTCGCTGTCCCCTATGCTTAATTTGTGCCGTACCAAAGTTTTGCTCAGAAGCCCGTGGCCGGCGATATAGAAAGTCAGGGATGCTGAATACCAAGGCTGCATTTTCTTGATTCCATCTGATGCTTTTTAGTCTACAACCACCAGATTCTGTTTGCCTCCTTATTTGCCTCTTTCATGTTGTACTTCGTCCTTGCTTTCTTTATTTTTTAACTGTGTTTTGGCGTTTCCCTTCCTGTTTTTTTCCTCTTCCGTGTTTTCTTCTCTCTTGCTCAGGGTAAAAGTTTGATGAGGAAGTGCCGCTCCCCAAAAATAAGTGCCCATGGGCTCCAGCTCACACAAACTACCAAGTGTACTACAATTTATCCACTAGATGGCAGGAATGCCTCATTAAAACTCATAGAAACCCCGTACGGGAATTCCAGATAAATGATTTGTAGCGGAAGGGTTTGTGTTTTTTGTGTTCGACCTCAAATTTCGATTTCAACCATCTTCAAAAGCTGTTAATTAGTAAATGTGAGGCGGACCAGATGTTTTCTAGCGAAGTCTTTGTATGTCTGAGTGTGATTTTTATAGTTCGATTTTTTGCATTTCTTTCAAAGGGTGTCGTTTTAAAATGTACCTTCATCTTTATTAATGCTTAGCCCAGCAGATTCAACGATAGAACGTTTTCAACTGAGAAAGCTAAAACTAAACACACAGAAAACACTAGCAATTAAAAAAAGCTTTCAAACAACATAAGGCTGGTATTTTGCTTGGTATATAGTAATTGTATGAGGTGTTAATGGAAAACACACGAATTGAGCCTAAAGCACTGATTATCCAGTAGGAAACATGAGTTTGCCTGAACGACTATTTAAATGCCATACATCAGTACTTTCTTTAATTGTGTGTTTGCTATAAACGACAGCGACGTTTGAAGAATTTGGGCGGCCCTACCACATCTATAGGCTGAGCATAGTCCTGGCAGCAAAAGCATAAGACGAGGAAAGGGGAGGCAAATTCCTCACCCCCCCCCCCCCCCCCCCCGCCCGCCACAGCAGCCATCGGTCACTAGGTGCAGCTATTTGTCTCCCTCGTTCCCCTTCGTCCTCGCTAAGCATTGGCAGCGGCAATCCTGTTGATGTGTTTATAAACGTTTTATCAGGCTACATGATGACACCTAGAACAGGTGCCACGCGATCAGCAGTGCCAGCTGACACACACAGAACAGATATAGCATTGGAGACGCGCGAGCGCGCGAAACAAGATGGCCGCCGTATAGAGAGCTCCGGCGTTTTTTCGCCCGTTTTTCGTCAAAAACGACGATTCCTGTCAGTTTTTTACTGCAAATGAGGTCGCTTGGACGCTGAGCATCTTACCTGTCGATTGCTGAGTTTTTCTTGGATTTTGGGCGCTGTCTGAGGCGTTTTCCAGTGTCCAGCCTCTGCCTCCAGCTCTCCCTTCAGGTATTCCCAGCTTTGTCTGTCAGGGGGCGGAGCAAGCATTCAGGAAAGGGCCTGGCTTGGGCCTAGCCACTCCCATAGCCTGTTATAGCTGCTGCACCAGCTTTAATAAGGTTATTCTTACTGCTGCAGTACTTTTTTTCCTTCATTTTTTCTGCGTTGTTGCTGTTATTTTTGCAATTTTGATATTTTATTTTATTGTTATTATTATTATCCTACTTTTGCTACCAATTCAACATGGATAATAAAAATATTCATCCTAAAAGAAAGCAGCAGGTTTCACCTCCGCCAATTAAATCAAAGGCGATAGAGTCAACAGAACCTTCATTATCCTTAATTTTGGAGGAAATTCAAGCGCTTCGTGTTAACACAGATGCTATTGCCTCAGAGATTAAAAATGTTCGAAAGGAAATGGCGAGTATGTCAATGAAAATATCTGATAATGCAATTAAAATACACGATAATAAGGCTAAGCTTGAGACTTTCACTCCTCTTGTAGCTAAAATATCTCCTTTGTCTACCCGGCTCCTAGAGATGGAAAATCGTAATAGACAATACAATTTACGCATTTTTAATTTACCAGAGGATGTGGAGAGTGGCAACTGTAGGTTGTATTTGGAAAATTTGATTCCTGGGCTTCTACAAATTAAATTTCCAGAAAAATTTGAGATTGACAAGGCCCATAGAATCCCCTCACATCGCAATCCTCAACATACCAAACCTCGTCAAATGATTTTCAAAGTCCTCAGACATCATCATTTGGTTTTGATTCGAAAGGCAGCACGAGAGATTCCTTCCTTAATGGTCAATGGGAATAAAATTTTTATTCATCAAGACTTTGCCAAGGAAACAGTCTCAATCCGCAAGGAATTTTCTACTCTTCGGCCTCAACTGCGAAGTCTTGGATTCAAATATGGTCTTTTTGACCCTTCAACAATGCGTATCTGGAAAGACAATCTGTCAAAATCTTTTCAACGTCCTGAGGACTTGCGTCAGTTTTTGGATCAACGTTCACAGCAATCCATGGATACTCATGACTCTAATACCTGATTATAGCTAATTTCCTTTTTGTTTTTTGACAGGTTAATGAACCATTACTACATTGGGCTCCAACGGTTAGGTCATGCTTGTTGAGCGTATGTACGTCTCATCTTTGATATTTTTGTACCCTGTTTGTCATTTTCTCCTTTTTTTAATTTTTTCACCTCCTTTTACTTGTTCTGGAGCTACTATTTTCTCTCATTATCGTTCTCCTTCTTTTCTTTTTCTCCTCTTCTTGATTTTTTCTTCTTTCTCTCTTTATTATGGCTAATATCCACAATATTAAAGTTGTTTCACTAAATGTTAAAGGTTTACGTCATCCAGTTAAGCGTACAAAAATCTTAGATTATTTAGGTAGTTGTAAGGCAGATATTTGTTTTCTTCAAGAGACTCATATAGATGACAACATCTTAAATTATATGAAAAAGAAATGGGTAGATACTATTGTTTCATCACCTGCAATTGGTAAAAAAAATGGGGTGGCTATTTTTGTTGCGAAAAAATTGCATTGCCAAGTCTTAAGCAAAATTTCGGATACAGATGGAAGATTTATTATAGCTAAAATTAAAATTCATGATTCAGTCATATTTTTGCTCAATGTTTATGGTCCAACTGCGGATGACCCTCCTTTTTGGTCTAATATTACCACCGAGGTTCTAAAGTTGGGCAAAGTTCCTTTAATTGTTGGAGGTGACTTTAATGTTATTGCTGACCCATTATTGGATAGAATCTCTAGTACTAAATTTCGCCCTCCTAAGGTTTTTCATGCTTTTAAGTCATTTATTCATAACACCAAATTAGTTGACATTTGGCGTTTGCACTTTCCCACAGAAAAATGTTTTACATTTTTCTCTAATCCACATAATTCGCATTCTAGAATTGATTATTTTTTAGTCTCCACACAATTAGTCCAATCTGTTAAGACTCCTAAGATTGGTAATATTGATATCTCAGATCATGCCTTGATTTCTTTTGTTCTGAATTTAACTTCAACTTTTGCAAACCAAACGAGATGGCGTATGAATACTGGAATTGTTCTTAATGAACATAATAAGCCTAAAATCTTAAATGCTATTCAGGACTATTTTTTACTCAATCCTGAAGGTTCCACTTCCATGGTCAATAGATGGGACGCCTTTAAAGCTTACATTAGGGGTGTAACTATTTCAATTATGGCCTATGAAAATAAAACATTTAACGCACGTATCAGGTGTTTGGAAAAACAAATTGCGAAATTTGAAAGGCTTTTTATTTCATCAAATGATCCTCAATTTAAAGTCAAGCTACAAAAGCTTCGATATGAATTTAACTCAATCCTTAGTACTAGAGCGGGCATCCAAATTTCTAATTCTAAGGCTAAGTTCCGTTTTAATGCCAACAGATCTGGGAAGCTTTTAGCTAATTATTTACGTATAAAAAAAGATAGAACGCAAATTACCTCAATTCATGGCCCTAATGGTAACATTGCAATATCTCATAATGATATTGTTAAGGAATTTTTGGATTTTTACTCTACTTTATATAATAAGCCTGATCCTCATGATCCTTCCATACTGGACTCTTTTTTAGATACATGTGATTTGCCCAAAATCTCACACTCGGACAGGCTTAGGCTAGATTTACCCATTACTACAGAGGAAATTTTAGCTGCTATTAAATCCATAAAAAAAAAAAAATCCCCTGGCCCAGATGGTATCCCAGCTGAGTTTTATAAAGAGTTCCAGTCCCAACTTTTGCCTTATTTATTTCAACTTTTTACTTTTTTTGGTTCTTCAGGAACGATTTCAGGTTCCTTTACTGATGCTTTAATTATTGTACTTCCTAAACCAGATAAAGACCCCACTCTTGTTTCAAATTATCGCCCTATTTCCTTAATTAATCAAGATTGTAAATTGTATGCTAAAATACTTGCTTCTAGACTGTCCCCTATATTGGATTCTATTATACATCTTGATCAATCTGGTTTTATGAAGAATAGATATTCTACAAATAACACAAGAACCTTATTACACATTATTGAACAGAGTTCCACTTTAAGTTCCCCCGCAGGAATTTTGGCTTTAGATGCAGAGAAAGCTTTCGACAAAATCCATTGGCAATTTTTATTTCAAACCTTATTATCATTTAATTTTGGTGCTTCGTTTATACGCATGATTTCTGCTTTGTATTATGCCCCTACTGCTCGTTTATTTATTAATGGTCAAGTATCTAGTCAGTTTTCTCTTTTTAGAGGCACAAGACAAGGTTGTCCCCTCTCTCCACTTTTATTTCTCATTGGAATTGAACCTTTCCTTACTCATATAAGAAATTGTGTTAATATCAAAGGTATTCAAATTAAGGAGATTAATATCAAAACGTTAGCCTATGCTGATGATGTGCTATTATTTATTAGTGAACCTCTATCCTCAATGCCTGCCCTATTAGAAATTATTACAAAATATTCCATGGTTTCTGGTTATAAACTTAATATTAATAAAACTGAATTCTTCCCTTTAAACATTTTTGTACTCCTGATATGTTACCCATGGCTGATATTGTGTGGCAAAAAGATAAATTAAAATATCTTGGGATTCTATTTGCGTCCTCCGTAAAAGCAACATTAACATTAAATAGTAATTTTATTCTGAATTATATTAAAGATAAAACGTCTAAATGGTCTTCACTTCACCTCTCTTGGTGGGGTAGAATGGACTCCATTAAAATGACTATTGCTCCTAAAATTTTTTATACACTTGCTATGATTCCTATTCAATTTCCTTTACAATTCTATAAAAACATTGATAGACTTCTCTCCAAATTTCTCTGGAATAATAAATCAACTCGTATTGGTTATAAAAAATTAAAAGTACCTAAATGCAATGCTGGATTTGGCTTGCCTGACTTTTTTCTATATCACAAAGCATTTATACTGAAACAAAGTTCCATATGGTTTTCTCCTTCCTCTTTAAAGAACCAACCTACATGGTTTCATATAGAGCAGTCTCTTGTGGATCCTTTTCCATTGACCACCTTGCTAACAATGTCCAATAGGTCAATATATGTGCATAAATCGGTTATTATTAAATCCACTAAACTTATTTTTAATGACCTGGATTCAATCTTTTTGATCCCTATGACTCATACTGAAGATATGTCATTGTGGCATAGTAATGTGATTAAATTGAATAGAAATGTTACTTTTTGGAATGCTTGGATTAAAGCTGGTATCTTTTATCTTAAAGATATCTATTTTGACAATGTTTTTATTTCTTTTGAAGCGTTACAAATGAAATTTAATTTACCTCAATCTGATTTTATTAAATATGAATCGTTATGTAATTCAATTTTAGACTCCTTCCCTCATGGTATCCCATTTAATGTTAAAGCAGATTTAGCACTGTATATTCGAACTATCTCTACGTCATCTCATACTGTCTCTATTTTATATAAAAAATTATCTAATTCTGTAGGAAACAATCTAAATATTATTTCAACATTTTGGAATGATGAGCTTTCCCTCTCTTTGTCCAATGATACATGGACGACTGTTTGGCTTAATAGTATTTCAGGATGGCTGCCTGTTTCACTTTACCAAACCAATTCTTATATTTTATTTAATTGTTTATGGACCCCAGTGCGTTTATTTCGCGCTAAGCTGATGAAAGACGACATTTGTTGGCATTGTAAATTACTCCCTGGTTCACTACGACATATGCTTTTTGAATGTCCATTAATTTTTAAATTTTGGTCTGATGTTTGGGACATTATTCAACAAATATTTCAAATTCATGATGTTATTTCTTACAAAATATTAATATGTAAAGCTGTTGATCTTACGCATAACTTAACTGAATTAGAAGATAAACTGTTTAACTTCCTAATATCAGCTGCTTTAAAGTCCATTACATTTTGCTGGAAGGATATTTCGTCTTTATCGGTTCATGCTTGGTGGTCCTGGGTCATTTTTACAAGAAGAGGTGCTCAATTATCCCTGAAAGGGATCAATCACAATTCTAGTTTGTTTCACTCATTTTGGTTACCCATAGATGTATACTTATCTTTATAATTATATTTATACTTGATTCACCGTTTTACAGTCATTCTATTTAACGCCTTATATGATGAATGTAGCTCCTTTTTTTCTAATAAGTTGACATTGCAATTCTTCATGGCTCCCTCCCTACCCTTCTTTTTAGTTTATCTTCCCTCCTTCTAATTGATTATATATACATCTTTATCTATTGTATTTAGAATTGCTTTTAGAAATGTTTTATTTTATATAGGTATTTTCGCTTGTGATAAATTTTTTCTGTATTGTCTGTATTTGTTCATTCTTATGGAAAATCTAATAAAACATTTTGAACTCAAAAAAAAAAGAACAGATATAGCATTAATAGCAGAAATGCAAGACATGCACCCAGCATACTTTTTACCCTAAAAAATCTGAAAACATAGCTATTAACCCATGCATGATCTTTAGTTTTTCCTTTCTGTTTCTGTAGTGGAGCTATGGGTTTCTAGCACCTTGAAGTTCTTTCCTGAGCAACCGTTGTGCTCAATAAATTCACTTTCATTTCATTTCATTCACATGTCAACAGGCACGATATAGGCGGGAGACTCCCTAGTTTAAGCCAAAAAAAGGCTTTATTTTTGCTGACTCCAGCGTAAAATTGCCTCTGCTTCAATAGAAGTCAATGTGGAAAATACCATCTCCCTATTTTTTTCTTCAAAAATCTTTGCTCTTCTAAATTGTTGCCATGCATGACAAGGCCACGCATGCACGCACACCCACCCCTCTCCTCTCTACCTGGTATAATTCATTGAGCAGAAATGCAAGTTTCCCTCACACACACACAAAGCAGTTGCATCAAAGACAGCAGAGTGCGGTGGTGGCCAGTAAAAATCCGTATTTGTAAAGCGCAAACTACTCACCCTTACAGGTCTCAAGGCGCTGGGGGCCGTCGCGGAAATTAAGTGAGCTATTGCCCAGAGTCACATGGTGCTGAGCTGAGTTGCTGCCGGAGCCGACAATCGAACCGTGAACCCTGTGCTCTGAAGTCAGCTGCCCTGGCCACTGCACCACACCTCTCCACTATGAGTCTCAAATTACATCTGCAACAGCTCCAAGAGGCGACGCAGACCTATAAGGGGGCGCAGGAGCAGATAAGAGACTGTCTTAAGCTCTGGAGGTTGGCCAAGTATACTGCTGGCAGCACAACATGGGGGCCTAAAACTGGATGGGGGATCTTTGAGGCAGGAGAGTCACAGCAAGCAACAATGCTGAGCATGAACGTCAATTCACCAAAATGCCTTGGGTAACGGAAGTGACATCACACGCCCTTTGTCCTTAAGTTTCACTCACATGCTTACACAGACATTATTTGCTAATAGTTTAAAAAAAAAAGAAATGAGTCAAGACAGAGTGGGGCCCCAACTGACATCCATAAGGACTAAGGAGAAACTGCCTATTTGTTCCTGGTACTAGGTTCGCCACTTCCGGCGACCCCTAAATGACGTCCATGCACAGGAGATGGCTAACTTATGGCACAGGTGTAGACCAGAGAAGCTGCCGCAGATGGAGTGAAGTCAGACTGAAACGCCTTGGGGAAGGGTCTGCTCACCAGTGCATTCAGTTTACGTGGGTCAACAAGGCTGGCCGACTGCCAAGGTATCAGATTTCTAAAATGGAAGCTGCAGGCAGGCAGTCACCCAGTAAAAACATAGTTGTACACACATCCTGGTTATCTGAGACAACCCAAAGCCATAATGCACTCCCAGAAAGCCAATCAACGGCATGAACATTCCCAGTTAATGACATGACTAGAGTTCTCCCAACCATTCGAAGGAAACCACGCTTTCTCACCTCTAATAGAATATGCTTCTAACTTCCTGATTGGTTGTGAACTCTTAAGTGCCACAGAGTCATAGCCAGATGGAAACATATGAATTATCATCCTCCTAATATGTAACTCAACGTCCTCCAAATGTTTTGCAAGTTTGCTAATAATTCTACAACTCCCCAATTAAATAAATGCAAAATAAAAACACATTTATAACAAATGGTATTGTAAGAATCATTATAACTACTGTCTACGAAACAATGTAAAGCTTTATTTCCATGCACTTTGTAAGAATGCACAATTTTCTATATGTATGAATGGTTACTGATGAAGTTATGGAAAAGCACCATTTTAAGACAGCTACTTTTGCACAGATGTAAGCCAGCCAATCACTGGTAAGCAGCATCAATTGGCACAATGAATCATTAGTTTGCTCTGATTGCATTAACATACAGTTTATGAATGTATGGGAACCAAGTGAAGCATCATGTACTCTTGTTCCCCATGTGTCAATCTCGTAACACCACCATAGTATCTGAACTGTGCTGGGGCAAGCATGCTTACTGAAAGGGGCCCTTACAACATCTCTGCAGCTGCACTTTATATGAAGCATATAAACAGCAGGCCTGGAAGGTTCAATAACAACAAAAAGCACGCAATGAAAAAATAAAAGAACATTTTAACAATTGTCTTATCGCCATTGAGACAGGACAGATTTGCTGCTGTTGAGTCTTAATGCTCATGTGGCTGTGACAGATCCTGAATTATTATATTATTTAATACGTTTATTTTTAGACCTACCTCCAAAACCTATATATTTTTCAGCTTATCTATCTGGAAAACTGTGCTGTAAAATGAATCATTTAGCACAATTAAAAAAAGTGTTGTGGTTAGAATCTCTTTTTTCCCTCAAATTACAAGGACATTGACTCGGAGGGTGTCTACAATGGTGTGGATTTTCAAAGGGGGGGGGGGTGCACAATGGTTAGACTTTATACAGGGTCTCTGCAGCAGTGGTGATTCACACTGAGGACTTCCACGCTGGTATGGATTCAGATATTTACGGTACCCACAATACTGGGGATTCACACATTGAATCTACCTTAGTGTGGATTCTCACGGATAGGTTATCTACAGTGGTTTAAATTCACACAGAGCTTATCAGCATTGGTGTAGATTTGCACAAAAAGCACGAGTAGTGGAGTGAATAAACAGAAATTGTATCCACAGTGGGTGGATTGGCACAGATATGACATCCACAATGGTGGTACCCAGTGTCATACTTAGTCACAAGGAGGGTAATACAAAGTCATCTACCTGCAAAGCTGGCACTCACACTGGGACAAAGTATAAGAGAGGTTAGCATTCCAGTTGTTTCTGCCTGCAGATGGTCATTAAAGCTATATCTCCCCGACGTCCTCAGACACATATTGTGTTCCGGGGCCCTGCAGCAGAGGGGGCACAGCTCCCTTTCCAACATTACGATGCATACTTTTTTTTCGTATGAGTCAAGCACAAGAAAACAATATGAAAAAAGAAGAAGCAAATCCAACAATGCATGTCTTCTTCATTATGTGAAATTGTAATACTCTCTGACGTCCAATAGCAGCACAACTAGATGCCTGTCGTAGCAACAAGTGCTTGACTGTCTAGAGAACAAAGTGCTAAAACCAGGCCAAGAGATCTGCTTTCATCTTTGATATTCATCTCACTACCCCAGGGACACAGACAGGCCAACCACAGGCGTCACCGATCATGTTCTTTTATTTTTACATAGGCGTCTGACACTTGTAGTAGAGTGCATCTTCATTTTCACTGCTCTTGAAGCCACAGGTTTCTGAGTGGCAGAAGAATAGGGCAGTGTGGTGTGTGGGTATTCAGTTGAAAACAGGTTAGAGAACTCAGGATGAGATGTGGAAGTAGGGGTTAGGCATAATTTCTTATTCAGGCATAACACACTTAGGGTGATTGCATCTGTTTCTGCTGGTTTCACATCCACCTGCCCCAGTTTAAAAAAGTGGCAGAATGTCCTGCAGAACAAGAATTGTTCATTATGTGCAGTGATAAATGCATGGGACAAAGACAATGTAATTATATTAATGGTAATTGCATTAAGTTGATTACATTGCCTGGCTCTGACAGTGCACAAAAACAAATTCCCCTGCAAGGGTGCCTGTGTGTAGCACCTGCCTCCTAAAGCAGTGTAAGGACCCTCCAGGCGGTTGCTGCACACTGGGTTCCCTGATCAGGAAGTGCTTTCCTGAGCACCGTGAGACATCCTGTCAATATATTCTCCTTAATGCAGTTATCATTAAGGTAATTACATTTCATGGACCTTCACAGTGCTCTGTAAACCAACTATGTACGGCCTTTGGTCTGCTTTTTCTTTACCCGTGGATCAGCCCTAATTCCACTCCATGGGTGGAAAAAACCCAGCAAATGTCGGCTCTTATACAATTCGCCTGAAAATTATGCTCACCCTATTTGAGAATTTATAATGAAAAAAACACTTGACTGGGCATTCATTGTTCGGTTTGATTTGCTTTACATTACACACATCTGGGCATTCTAAGTAACACATATTTACAATTCAAAGAACATCATAAGAGATGAAGTAATTTTGTCCAGAATCACATGAATATCTAATTATATTCTGAAGCTTGAATTTGAAACTACTTCCCCATGCTCCTATATCAGTAAGCTAGTGATCTGGTAAAGGCCTGGAAAGCAGATAGTTAAGAGTGCTAATCTGCCCTCGGGAAAGCATGAGACGGCACTTTCTGAGACAGGTATATTCCAGAGCAGTGGCAGCTGGTGACATTTGAAAGTGGTGAGGCGTAACATTATTGTCGTACTGCACTGCTGCGAGCGAGCGTAGCGAGCCAGCCCGAACAACCTATGGGGGCTTTGGGGGGATTCTCCCCCCAAGAAAATTTTGAAAAAAGAGTGGACAAGCAGTGCATTTTTAAGCAAATTTGAGAAAGCAGGAAGGTTAATAAAGCAATTTGTGCTGGGCCTAATAAATATAGAGCGGTCACTGCACCTCCCCTCCCCTCACTTCACACAGATGCTTTTGTACCTTCACCCAGCTCCACAGAGACCCATGCTCACTCACAGGTGTACACACACCTCTCTACTGGGGATTGCCAAGTAGACAGACAAATACACAACTAACAAGCAGACACATCTCAGTCTTGAAACTGTAAAGCAGAGACACCCAAACGGATCTTATAATAGGAATTATAATGCAGACAAATAGTCAGACACTCAGCCTCCTCCCCCCTTCCATCTCAAATGTTCAAGCTTGTACCTCTGAAACACCACGCTGCATTCTAAAAGCCAGGAAGTAGTTAGGGGTATGAGGCATTAAAATATGTTTAAATAAATACAACCATTACTTTTCCAACAACATATTGCACCTTTTATAAAATGGTGCACTGTTAAACAGTCACTACAGGTACAACCCCTTAAGTCTGCCTATTTTCTGGCCATTCCCTGCTCACAGATCGTACATGATTTCCAGCTTTCTCCTCGCTTCCAGAATTAATTATTGAGAAGGGAGTAAGTAGGGATCATGATGTACATTTTATGGAGAAATCTTGCTCTGTAGACACAGCCCAGATGACAACATCAACCTCACACGCACTGCCTCATGCTTGCTTCATTGGGAAGAGAATAGCAGCTGTGTCCAGGCTACCGATAGGCTAAAAGTCTCCCAACAAACATAATCAGTCGGTGGGTAGCTCCGCACCCTGAGGGGCTAACATCTTTTAGAAGAAGTGGTCTTTGTGCGCACACAGGATGCAGTCAGAACAGAGGAATGCTGTACGTGCTAAAGAGACGCACAGGTGGACAGCATTTGGATAATTGTAACATTTCTAAGCAACCTGGTGCCTGTAAGTGGAAGAGGTGTGGTGCAGCGGCCAGGGTGCCTGACTGTAGACTGCGGGGTTCACGGTTCTATCCCCGGCGCTGGCGGCAGGTTAGCCCAGCACCATGTGACTCTGGTCAATAGTTCGCTTAATCTTCCGGACAGCCCCCAGCGCCTTGACACCCTCGTGTAATTGTACGCTTTACAAATACTGGATTTCGTAAGTCACAGTACCGTTAGGAAGGGAACCGGATTCTTGACAGCTGGTGAATGATCCTACCTCAGCCCTACCGTTACTTCACATGAACAGTGGTGCTGTGACAAAATATTCCACCGTCCCTAAAGCCCGGTCACACTCTAGCAGTCATTCACGTGATATGCATGAGAGAGCGCTTTAAAAGAAAGTGAAACTTCAACCAAAACACATCACTGTGCATTGAAGTATATTCACTGGTGTGAGGAGCTGAGAGAAAATGCTTGACACTGTTCAACGATGAGGCTAAAACCCAAACCCGAGCCTGGAAAGGCACAGGCAGTCACGCTCGCAATACGTGCAAGGGTGGGGGCCCGGGGAGATTAAAATAAATAAATAAAGAAAGAAAACCTACCTGACTGGGTCTGCGCCACCTCTGACGGCTCCTGGGCCGGGGTCCCGCATTGGCAACTTCAACGTTACGTCTTCTACAGGAACAGCCACGTCACTGGAGTGGCAAAACCTCTTAGCCAATACGGACGCTGCTCCAGCAGCGCCAGGATTGGCTTAGCAGGGATACTCGCCGCCCGCCTGCCCATTAGGAGACCAAGGGTTGCGGCGTTAATCAACCCTCGCTCTCCTAATGCGCAGCCTCCAGCAAGACTCAACACTAGTGCGCATGACTGGGCTGGTTGGAAAAATTCTCCGACCTAAACCTATCATGCACACTTGTGCTGCTGCCTGCTGTGCGCTACATGCCACCCCCTGGCCGGACAATGCATGTCAGTCAGTTGAGTCAGCATGACGCCGGACCGCCCACCCCCTTCAGACTCTGATAGGGTGGGCGGTCCGGCGTCATGCTGACTGAAAGGCATTGTCAGTTTACTTCAGTCAGTGCCGCCGAGGGAGCTGCGGGTGCGGGCGGCTTGTGGGTCAATGCCCCAGCGCCCTAATGGACGCACCGCCACTGTTCCAGAGGCATCTTCTTCGGCTCGGCTACTCCATTCTCACGTGGGTCAAGATAAGGGCAATGTTGGCCATGTGTCAATGCTCCACGAGAGCCTGTGTGTCAGAATATCAATAATAAAAATATTGCCTGATATAAATATTGTGGCCTAAATTTCGTTACAAAAATATTGCTCTATTTGATGTAGAATTTCTTATTACTAACTTGAAAAGTCCGGGAAGGACTACGCAACTTTTTATATCTTCGAAAAAGTCTTTTAATTCCTTAAGTAGAAGGTACCACATGCGGGGCTGGAAGCTGGCAGGTAACTGGCCAACATTCAAATAACTTCCCCCAACATTATTTCTCCATTGTTTCCCTATATTCCCCTACCAAGACTCAACACGTCTCTTGCCTTACAAACCCAAAAACAACAGAAAAGCAGAAACAAAATAAAGAGAAGAAACGAAAATAAATACTAGACAGAAGCTTAAGTATTGATCAAATCAGATGGCAATATACTGGACTCTCCTTAAAGAAACAATATTTTAAATTGCACATAGTCATTCAGTTTAGCCAGTGGTCTTCTCTCTTCCGCCGTCCTTTGGTACCTGGCACTGGTAAGCACAAAAACATAGCTCTCCGGAAACACCTCCAGGGCCGGACTGGGAACGAAAACCGGCCCTGGCAAAGTGCTCGGCCAGGCCCCCCGGTGGTGGGGGGTTGTGGCTGAGCTGTTTGCCAGGGTCGGTTTCGGCCGATTTTGTTACAGGGCCCGATTTTGCAGCTATGCTGCAAAAACGGCCCTGTAACAAAAACGGCCCCCAAGGGGCCCAAAACCGGCCCCCACCCTTGCGGCCCACCGGGGGAATGCCCAGTGCCCGCTACAGCCAGTTGGACCCTGGACACCTCCCTTCTCTGATACAATAGTTTCTCTTTGTTCTGCCATTTACCATCATCAAGCATAATCACCCGATCCTTAACACACACTATTTCCTTGTGATTGGAAAATTTGGAAAGGTCATTGGATATAATGCTAGGAAGTTTAACCCTTACCCAATCTCCCACCTCAAAAGAAACATGCTGTCTTCCTTTGCCCACATTAGCACTCACATACTTCTTCTGAACTTTTTCACACCTGTCCTTTATCTGCACTCATTTCTCTTCAGAGATTGACATGTCACACATTCAGGGTTGAACCAACTTAGTGGCGGCCAAGTGACCCTTCAGCAATGCAGAAGGGAATACGTTTGTGGTGGCACTAGGAGTAATGTGAATTGCCCACGTCAGGTCCTTGAGTTATTTTTTTCCAATCCAACCCCTTTGCCACAGACAACTGAAAGTTATCCTTAATAACTCTGTTGCATCGCTCAACCAACCCATAACTTCTGGGATGATATAAGTATGTTGTCCCGTGTTTAATTCCCCAATGAGACAGGAATCTCTAAAACTCTTTCGACACAACCTGTACCCCATTGTCTGTCACCAGCTCAACAAGAGCACCTTCCCCCAATATAGGGGCTGCAAAAACTCAACCACCTCCTCTGTGTTAGCTGATGTAACAAATTCCACCTCAGGCCACCATGACCCATAGTCCACCAACACCTGAACATATCTACAACATTCATCCATTACATGCATCGGTCCAAAGATGTCCAAACCAAGTTCATACTGAGGTTTTTCTGGAACAAGTATAGATTTCACTGGACTCGGAAAAGTGACCTTGGTTTTGTCATGGATTACACATGCCACATATGCCCTCACAAAATGTTCTACGCATCTTCCACACCAGGCCACCAGAATAACTCTCTAATCCGTCTTTTCATGGCTCTCATGCCCACATGACCTTTGTGTGCTAGACTCAACACTTTGCTCTGCAAGCCATAGGGACAACCAGCAAATCCATTCACCTCAAAATACCACCCTTGGCACTCAACTTCAGGAACACACGCTTGAATGCAGAAACAGATTCACCTGCTCCCGTATCAACACATCCTTTAGTTAGAGACCTTGCAATCTCTTGCAAAACTTAATCTCCCATGACAGCTGCCTTCCACTCCTCCTCCAATATGCACATTTGCTCACACTCTGACAACGAAGCAACAATGCAAAAATCCTCATCATCACTATCCTTCACTGCCTCCCCCACCTTACGGAGTAACCTGGATAAACAATCTGCAAATAAATTTTTCGCACCAGGTATATATTCCAAATGGAACTGAAACTCTTGCAGCCTATAATGCCACTTGGAGATTCAACTTTATGCCTTACGTGCTCCCTTTTATGTAAACAAATTAAACAACAGCTTATGATCCATTCAGATAGTAATTCTGTTCTCCACAAGCACTTCCTAAAGTAGTGAAGACTATACCAACAAGAATGAACACAACTGATGTTTATTTTTTGGTATCAAAAATTCCTCGAAAGCATTGGGAGGAGCCTAGCGCGCAACCAAGATGGCCGCGTATGTGCGAAGCTCCCGAGGACCTCCGCGACCTCCTGAATTAATCCTGATTATATCCTGTCTTTGACGAGGGGACTGTGTCTGTGTACCCGAGCTGAGGCGGCACCCGTTTTCCGTTTTCGAATCGGACCCCGGACACTGGTGGGAGCACCGATCGAAGATTGCGGCCTTCTCCGCGCCGGCCCCCCGGATTGGAGTTGTGGGGCGATCCGGGGACAAAGCGAACAACAACGGCGGGCAGGGCTGGGCGACTCGCGTACCCCGCGCTTTCACTTTCGCTTTTGCGCCCTCCTTGCCCTCAAGCGAGGTAGGGTTGCGGAGCGGGGTGCGGTGGTGTGGCCTTGCCCCTGTGCCCGGCTGACCCGCCGGCTGTGAGCTGTCCTGCGGTGCAGTGGTCAACCCCCCCCCGGAACCTGTGAACTGGTTTATCGGCCCTTTCGAGGAGATTGGCACGACTTCGGGAGTGCGACATGTCCACAAAGCAAGATGGCGACCGGACCAAGGTGAAATCGACCCGCCGCGGCCCGGCACATCAGTCAAACAGTATGGACCGCTACACCCTCCAGAAGGGATCCCCAGAGGCACAGCGTACATCCCCCGCGGGCCCGGCTGAGGCGTCTGCTCAACCCGCGGATCCGACCCTCCGGGACGTCATGGGCGCCATTGCCGAAATGAAGGCCTCGGTGGACCAGCGCTTTGATACTCTGGCGCAGAAGATAGACTCGGCCCTGGTGGAGGTGGGCCTGGTGAGAGCCGACTTGTCTAAAACAAATGACCGGGTCGATTCCCTGGCCCACACCACCTTAAGTCTCACTACAGACGTGGCGGCCCTTCAAAAGGAGGTGCACCGGCTTGGCCAGGCGAGCGCCATGATGGACCGTCGATTGGAGGACGCCGAGGGTCGGGCCCGGAGGAACAACGTTCGTATTGTCGGGGTGCCGGAGGGACGGGAGGAGGAGGCGGCAGATTTGTTTGTGGAAGACCTGATCCTCGCCCATCTCCAGCCCCGGGGGCTGAGTAAACTTTTTGCGGTGGAACGTGCTCACAGGGTCCCCGGAGGAAGACCTAAGGTCGGAGCTCCGCCGCGGCCTCTCATCGCCCGGATTTTTAACTTTCGGGACAGAGACGCTATCTTGCAGACTTCCAGGCTACAGGGACCGGTCAAGCTTGATAATATGGACATGAATTTTTACCCTGACTTTACTCCGACGGTCCAAAAGCAGAGACTGAGTTTTCTCGGAGTTAAACGTCGCCTACGGGACATGAACCTTAAGTACTCAATGCTTTTTCCAGCTAAGCTGAGGGTAGAGGTGGATGGTCGCACGCATTTTTTTGACCGTCCCGAGGCGGCTGGGGACTGGTTGGATACTCTGCCTGGGGATCGGGGCCGGGGGGGTGGGGGGGGTGCGGTTGGCGGGGAGGGCGCACCGGATCAGAACTGAGGGGTGAAAAGTAGGCCTTGCTCTGGACAACATTTTGGTTACCATTCACTGATCGTGTATGTTCCCCTCCTATGGAGGTCGTACGGGGTCCGTTGGGGGCTTTCCCTCCTCCTCTGGGGGACTAGTTAGTGTTTCATCTATGGGGCGACAGGCACACTGCACTTTGGGGGGGCTGTCTGGGCTCATGCAGGGGTGCAGGGAGGGGGGAGTTCTGTTGGGACGGGTGGGTGGGGGTGGAGTGTTGTTTGTTTGCACCGCAAGGCGAACCCTTTACTGTATTGTTGTTTTTGAGATGCTCTTTGGGGGACGATTGATGGCTTCCATGTATGATGGGGGGTAGGGACCTGACTGTGTTATCATGGAACGTTAACGGACTGGGGGATAGGATTAAGCGTGGTGTGGTCCTGCTGTATCTGAAACGAATTTTACCAGATGTGATCTTCCTGCAGGAGACACACCTTATAGGTAATTCCTTTCATGCCATGAATCGGAGAGGCTATCGCTTGGTGGCCCATTCGGGCTTCACCTCGGGCTCGCGGGGGGTGGGCATCATGATTAAGAACTCACTCCCATTGGAGATTGATGAGGTGCGCCATGATGAGAGGGGACGTTACACTGTCTTGGTGGGTAGAATGGAGGGCAGAGTGGTCGTTTTTGTATCAGTGTACGTTCCGCCGGGGTTGCAATCTACCACGTTTGCGGACCTGGGGCGCCTCCTCCTTGACCTCCCGGATGGGCTTCTGGTAGTTGGGGGGGACTTCAATGCGGTGGCTTCAGGGTCTATGGATCGTCATCCCCCCAGGGACCTTCCCCGGGCACAGGCGTGGCTGTCCGGCCTCTTAGATACACTAGGATTGGTGGATTGCTGGCGACTAAAGCATCCCGCTCAGCTGCAATACACCTTCCACTCGGGTGCCCATGGTAGCCTCTCGCGGCTTGATTATATCCTTGTTCCTGCGGCCTATGCTGGGAGGGTGGGAGAGGTGCGCCATTTGGCGCGGGGTATTTCAGATCACTCCCCACTACTGCTGCATCTGGATGTCTTCCCGAGGGGGGAGGGCAGAGTGGCCCCAATTAATGCCTGGTACCTGCGCGACCCCACTATTCAAGCCGAATTGATCAAATCCTTGCAGCAGTACTTTGAGGAGAATGTGGGGTCTGTCCCTTCTGCCATCTCCCTTTGGGAGGCTTTTAAGGTAGTTCTTAGGGGGGAGGCCCTCTCCTTTATCTCCCATGCCCGGAGGCGCGAGCGGGAGGAGGTAACCCGGGCCGAAATTACTGAATTAGAGGGCGACCTGGGGAGCGGGGTGACGGATGCCACATTGCATGTTCTACACCTCAAGCAGGCGGCCTATAGGGCCCTCGTCACGGAGGCGGCCAGGGGCCTCAGTAGAGAGCAACAGGGGCGACTGTATGATGTGGGTGATAAGGCTGGTAAATTGATAGCGTGGTTGGATAAAAAGGAGAGAGCGAGTCGTGTGGTTCCGTTGATCGAGAGGATGGATGGTGTATGTGTCACCGAGCCGGACGCCATTGTCTCCTGCTTCGCGGATTATTTCCGCGAGGTATATTCCCCGGTTTCTCCCTGCTCGGAGGAGGATTCCCATGCCCTGCTTCGGGACATCGCGCTGCCCTCCCTTTCGGTGGAGGACAGGGATTCGCTGGACGCTCCTCCCACCTCGGACGAAATTGCCCTTGCTATCCGCTCGGTCGCATCTGGCAAGGCCATGGGCCCCAATGGCATTCCTATCAAGCTGTACAAGCTGCGACCGGATGTGCTGGCGCCCCACCTGCGCGCGATGTTCCTGGCGGCCTGCTCGCGGGGTTCCCTTCCGCCGGACCAGCGTCTGGCCACGATCGTGGTGATCCACAAGGAGGGGAGGCCCCGTGAGCGGGTCACATCCTATAGGCCTATCTCGCACTTGAATGCGGAGCCCAAAATCCTCGCCAAGGTGCTGGCCAACCGGCTGGTCGGCGTGGTGGGCGACTTGGTCCACCAAGACCAGTCCGGCTTCATACCCCATCGTAACACGGCCCTTAATCTGCGACGCTTGCACGGGGTGCTCGCGCGTGTTCCGTTCGTGCGGGAACCGGCCATCTTGGCGTCCTTGGATGCCACCATGGCGTTTGATACGCTTGAGTGGCCATACATTTGGGCGATGCTGGCGAAGTTTGGCTTCGGACCGGGCTTCATCAGCTGGGTCAAATTGTTGTATTCCGGCCCATTGGCGCAGGTGGTGGTGAATGGACGAGTTTCGGCCCCATTCGCACTGGGACGGGGTACGCGACAGGGCTGCCCCCTGTCGCCTCTCCTGTTTGCACTGGCCCTGGAGCCCCTGGCGGAGTGGCTGCGGTGGCACCCTTCCATCCGTGGTCTCCGTTGGACCCCCGAGCATGAGGACCGTGTGTCCCTCTACGCTGATGATATCCTTCTATATCTTGCCTCCCCGCGTAAATCACTGATCGTCCTAGTTGATGTTTTGCGCTCATTCGGTCGCAACTCAGGCCTCGTCATCAACTGGGCGAAATCCTGTGTATATGTGCTTGCCGGGGAGGCTCCGGTCCTACCACGGGACTGTCCGATCCAGATCGCCTCCCAGGGGTTTCGGTACCTGGGTATATATATTACTCTGGACCCGGAGGCCCGCTACGAGCGGAATTTGCTGCCCCCCCTCCAGCGCTTGAAGGAGGACGTGGTGCGTTGGCGGCGTCTGCCGCTTTCGCCGCTTGGCCGAGCGGCCTTGTTTAAAATGATGTCGTTGCCGCGCTTTCTGTACGCTCTCCAGAACACTATGGATTTGGTTCCGGCGCGCTACTTCCGAGAGGTGGAGAGTTTGCAGCGTCGCCTGTTCTGGGACGGGAGGCCACGTATCGCCTTGGCTAAATTAACGCTCCCGTGGTACGATGGGGGGGTTGCCCTCCCGGATATTAAACGGTATTACTGGGCCTCCCAGCTAGCTGCGATTAATCATGGCCTTTACGGGCCCGCCCTGAACCCGGCATTTGAAATGGACAAGATGCTCCTGCCCGGTGGCGACTACAATCGGGCGCTTTACTCTGGCGCGCCGGACCCTCGCCTGACGGGACCGACGCATGTCATGGTGCGTGTATGGCACGCGGCTAACGCAGCTATGGGGTGGAAGGACCGTTTGACCCGGGCGTCACCGCTATATGCATCGGCGAGGTTGGGCTCCTTGTGGACCTCGAAGGGCTTCGAGAAATGGGACACGATCGGCATCAGCACAGTGGGAGATCTCTGGACGAGGGGGGGATTCAAAACTTTCGAGATGCTGCAGACGGAGTTTCAGTTGCAAGGCAGTGAGTACTTCCGGTACTTACAAGTCCGCCACGCGCTGGGCTCCGTCTTCCCGGATGTCGCGTCCATTCCGGAGTCTTCCCCCCTGGAGGACAGAGTGCTGGATGGCCATGTCCCAGACAGCACGATCTCCCTCATATACAAAAAACTGATTAACGACCGATCGGGCCTGCTGACTGGCCTCCGCGAGGCCTGGGTTGCCGATGGGCTGGAGTTGGACGACGAGGACTGGATGTCCGCGGTGGCTTCTCCGAAGGAGGTGGCCATCCCGGCTCGCCTTCGCTTCGTCCAGCTTAAGATCCTCCACCGGGTCTATGTGACGGGGCCAAGGCTTCTACGTATGGGCTTAGCTGAGGATGGACTGTGTAAGCGTGGCTGTGGTGCTTTGGCAACTTTCTTGCATATTCTGTGGGAATGCCCAAAGGTGGAGCGATTCTGGCGTGGTGTGCATGAGGTCCTGCGAGTGGTTACGCGTGTCGTGCTGTTGCCTGAAGCGAGGAGATGCTTGCTGAATGTGTGGGAGCCAACTGACTACTCGGTTCCGCAGACGCGGTGGGTGACTCTGGGATACATGATCGCTAAGCGTGACATTGCTCAATTGTGGGGATCCCAGAGGCCTCCGGCGGTGTCGGCCTGGAAAGAACACATGGATTGGTGTATGTTTCGTGAAAAGGTGGTGTATGTTGCGAGGGGTAAGCCTGGGGCGTGGGTGAAAATCTGGGGCCCCTGGAACGCCTATCGCGGGGGTATTTGCGAGCCGCCGCTGCTGCCGGCTGCTTCACCAGCTCCGTCCCCCTAGCCGACCCCCTCCCCCAGCCATGGGCACGTGGTTCCCCAGTCCCTGATCTGTTCTCATTCCCCTCTTCAGAGTTTGGCGATTGGTTGGGGTCCCCCACTTAAGGAGCGCGTGCTGTCACTTGGGATTGCGGGTTGCCTTGCGGGTGTGGTTGTTTTTGTGTTGTTGTGTTTTGACAAAAGGAAACCGTATTGTTGGTTCGGAGTTATGTGGCCTGCACTACTGATATCTCCTGATTTACTCTTTTCGCACCGCCAAGAGATTTTTCTGTATGTATGTCATATGCTACTGCTACTCTAGCGGCCGGCCAGAAGGTTGTAGGCCCATACCTGTAACTATTTGAGATTGTAATAAACGGTTTCAAAAAAAAAAAAAAATTAAAAAAAAAAAAATTCCTCGAAAGCCTTAACCAGACTCTCTTTCAGTTCTACTCCATGGGCTGACAACTTGTACCCCAAGTAATCCACAGATTCCATGGCAAACCTACACTTATTCACCTTTAACGTGACACCTCTCTCCTTCAAAATAGTCAAAACCAATCCCATGGTTTTATCATGTGAACTTACATCTCTCCCAAACACCAGAATATCATCCTGGAAACACCTTACGTTCAGAACATCCTTAAACATAGTCTCCACCACCCTCTGAAAGACAGATGAGGCTGAAGCCAAATCAAAAGGCATCTGTTTAAACCTGCAGGCTTTCCCAAGGGTAACAAATGACATCAAATGTGGTGATATACCAATGAAATATCTAAAGTTATGAAAACTTTAGCTCCCTTCAGAGAACCCAACATTTCTGTAACATTGGGCAGTCAATGCCTGTCAATCAAGATTATCTCCTTCAAATCCCTCAGGTCAATACACATTCTCAAAGACCCGTTACTGTTCCTGGTCCACACTACTGGTGGCAACCATTCAGAACTCTTGATGGGCTTGATAATACCTTGTTGACACAATAATTGCAATTCCAGCTCCAATTCTTTTCTTATAGCAAGGGGTACACAGCTTGGTTTATGCATCACCGGATACGATCCAATTTCAGCACATTTGATGGGACAAACCCTTAACCTTGCTAAGCTTTTCACTAAAAACTTCAGGGAACGCCATTTCCCACACACCCTTGTCCAGGGTCTGCACAGTCATGCACTTGTTCTTCTACCTGACTTGTTCAAGGCCGTTGGGATCCAAAATGATTCCTAAATGTCATTGTTCCAATCACCCCAGCAGACATGAACCATCCTTGGCTACATAAATTGTGCCAGGTGTGCTGTTTCCCTTGAAATTTACAGTGTCGTCAAATTCTCCCAAAACTTCCACAGGTTTGCCCCCATAAGCAAGTGGTCTTGAGAATGTCTCAAAAAGACATTCTGAAATTCGTTCAATTTCTCTAGTTCAATGAGAGTAGAGAATGAATTGGAGTCTGCCATCATTGAAATGGGGACCTTAGAGATTTCAATTTGGCAGTATGGTCTTTTAACAGAGCCCACATCCCCTTTCAACACTCCATCAGAACTCATGTTTCCTTTATTTACACGCCCCAACACCAATTCATCAATCACCATCACAACATTACTATCATCAATATCCGACTGCCCACACACATCAGAGTTGGCTTCAACCATCAGAATCTTCTTTGACTGGTGTTTGGTACTGGGTGCTTTGGACTTACAAACTCTGGCAAACTGCCCCTGTTTCTTGCACTTTGCACAACAATTGTCCACAGCCATGCAACAGGAAGAATTGCCCAAGTGATTCCTGCTACTGCATCTGTAGTATTCTATAGGTTTTTATTTTCGATCACCCTTCCTACCCGTTTTCTTTCATATATCTTTTGTCAATGTGGCATGCATTTGCGTACATAAGGCCATCTGTTCCATGTATGATGCTGTGGCCTCAACACCCCTAGATATATTGACAGCCTTCTCCAATGTCAAGTTTACAGTGAGTAATAGCTTTCCTGGACTTCTCTACTGCTAGTTTTCGCGACCAGATGATCCCTTATCATTTCATCCCCAAAAGTCTTGCAATCTCATGTTGCAGCTAGCACCCTCAAATCACTTACAAAATTATCAACCAGATGATTATCCCTTATCATTTCATCCTCAAAAGTCTTGCAACCTTATGTTGCAGCTAACACCATCAAATATATTACAAAATTCTTCACAGATTCACTAGGTAACTGACTTCTCATGTAAAACTTATGCCTCTACATAATAACATTCCACTTTTTTTTAAAGCCGTACGTCAATCATCTTAACAGCAGAGGCAGAGGCATAGTCATCCACAATATCTCCATCTCCCAATACTGTTGCCACAGGTAAATTCTTTAATACTTTCCTCCATTTCGTACCTAAAGAATGGCGCAATAAAGCAAGTTCTTTTCAGTGTGAACACCTCCCCTGCAATAGCCTCTAAATATGCTTTAAATACCACAAATCACAGTTCTCATTCTACTGGAGGATTCCCCGGTAAAGACAAGAAAGCAGGAGGAGGTACCACACTTTGCTGCATTTTGACTAAAAATCCATAGAGAAAAAATTAATGCTAAAAATACCGAGAGATTCAATTGCTGGAACCAAATTTACACCAACCCATGCATTCAAATCAACAATCCACAGGTGTGCGAATCACCGCAGTAGCAGTGTTTTCAATTCCAGGTAAAATAAGGTTAGCTAGAACAGTACACTGTTCACAAGCATGCGTGTCACACAAACTTGTACACAGACATCACAAACAATCCAGTGGTGTGCAAATCACTGCAGTGGCAATGTTCGTAATCCCAGTGAAATAAGGTTACCTAGAAAAGTACCTTGTTCACAGATGTGTGCATCACGGGAATCACATGATGTGCCGACTAAAGAAATGTGTTGATGCTCAACTCATCAATGAGCAATTACTCCCTGAGACACACTGAGTCCACCTCGAAATCTGGTCTATGTGACAGCAACAGCATGCAGTATACGCCAAAAAGCACTCTTGGCATTGGAGCCTAAGAAAAAAACGGCGCCAATCGGTGATGTTAGCATCGATGATGTCGTCACGGCATAGACATGCCCTGAAGCCTGATACTGGCGTCCAAATTCTTATGATGTCCTGAAATATTCAAGCCCAATTGATAATGGCACCAAAACATAGTGTTGCCTAGACGATTGCACACGCTGATGCCCAATGACAGCGTCAGAACTAAGATAGCGCTCAACAGTGATGTCACCGCAACGACCAAGGAATATGCAACTTCAGATATCTTCGAAAGAGTATTTTAATTCTTTAAGTAGAAGGTACAACCAGCAGGGCTGGAAGCTGATAGGTAACTGACCGACATTCAAATAACTTCCCTCAGAATTCCATCCCCATTGTTCCCCAACATTCCACTACCAAGATCCAACACAACTCCAACTGGGTGATATTTTTGTAAATGATATTTTAGGCATGATATTTTTGTTAGACAATATTTATGCTAGAATATTCTGGTACCATATCAGAAGAAATACTAGTTTAAGAAGGCATTCTGCACCTCTGAGCAAAGACACACTGCCTTGGAATAACCCCGATTAGTAATGGACCTGACCGATGAAAGGGCACATTCCTTGGACTCTTCTGTGAGGCTTTTGTTCGACAGAAGGATTAGGTTATTCGACCTGGTCAAAAATATTCAAGAGCAGATAGCTGACCTTCATTTGTACACTTTGCCTTCAGAGTACAATGTACAAAACCACCATAAACTGTGCTCCCACCCTGCAAAGTCACTATCTGTAGTGCCCACTTGTTCTGCAGTTTGGGTGACTTAGATATCATTTTGCTGCTTTCAAACCTACATGCTCATGCAAGCTTGAAACTCTTTTGAAACTCAAGAGACAGGTACATTTGGTTAATCTCAGCCCCATTTTAGATTAACCTATTTCCTCATCATAAATTCCAGAAGAAATTGTCTTTACTTTTTGTGGTCACCAAGGATAACTTTGTGCTTTGTCCTTTTTGATGTCTTTCATGTTATATTGGCATACCCAAATTTTTCCAGCATTCTTTATTTTGGTTTGCAATGGCTTAATTTCCAACTATGCTTCTTTAAGATTAAATAAAAAATCATGCAGTGATACCTATTCATCTGAAATGTAAGGAGCACCATGAAAATCAAATGCTTTATGAAGAACAGGGGGGCATATTATCAAGCACGGCGTTAAAATTATCGCCGCTTAAGCGGCAGAAAACTGCCGCTAAAGCGGAGATAATGGGCTTGATAATATGCCGCAGAGAATTCCCATAGAAGCTCATGTTGAGACCAGATTTTAACGCCGTTTCTTGATAATACGACCCATGATTTGGCAGGGAATGGATTTCAGGAAACTAGGACATGAACTTCAGATACTGCTATTATGCATATTTGCAATCAGAGTCACAGAGAAGTAAAGTTATTTGTCCAGAAACAATCCATCCATCCACCCACCCACCCACCCACCCACCCATCCATCATGTCTGGTTGTGTAATGGCTCATCATCTGCTGCTCGGTTAGGACTACTCAGAAAAAATGCTAAGGCTGCTCCTCTGGTTGCACAACAATGGACCCTTCAGAGCTTATAATACGGCTGGCTGCATAATGCTCATTGTTTTACATTGCTCCCTGCCATTCATGGATTGACTTCTCAGAGAATGTGCTATGACTGGTTGCATAATGTAACTTCCTTGTAGAGCCTGGGTTGAGTGTGGAGGCAAGGTACTGTGGTGGTTGTTTAATGACTATTTCTAGGATTACACCCTGGCATTCCTCGGTCCACACCTAAAGCTTATAATATGACTGGTTATTTAATAGTTGCTCCTCAGTTCAGCCATTAGAGCAGATAGTATGATAGGTTTTATAATGCCAGTTACTATGGTAGCTCACTATTGCTCCTTAGTGACTTCTCTTGGAATATAACAAGGCTTGCCTGCCTTGCCATCCCAATGGGTTCCTCTTCTGCCCCTCTGGTGTGGATTCCAAAGCACATTCAGTAGACCATGCAGGATCGCACCTTCCAAAGATGTAACTCTTAATCCCTCTGCACCTTCTTGGGACCCATACTCAATGTGGTTTAGATTGTATATGTATGTGCATTGACAACTATGACAATCCTCACATTGATCTCTTACACCCATGCAAAGTTGCAGCTACACTCCTGTTTACAACATGGCTTGAACTATATGTTCAATTGATGCACCAAATCAAAACACTACCCACAGAGGTAACATTTCAGACACATCCTCTCCCATCCTAGGCAATCCCATGTAATAGTTCACTACCTGTCTGTAAATACATTTTGGCACCTACTGAGGAGGTTAAAGTGCTATATAAATGCAAATCCTTCCATCCATCCATCCATCCATCCATCCGTCCGTCCATCCGTCCGTCCATCCATCCATCCATCCATCCATCCATCCATCCATCCATCCATCCATCCATCCATCCACCCACTCATCCACCCATCCACCCATCCATCCATCCATACCATTCAATGGCTGATTAATCAGGCCAGCTTCCTCCTTCTTGTAAGTCTTGGTTTAATCACTAATTCATGCTGTCTTGCTCTGACCGACATTGTATAAACTTCAGTTACCTTAGCAGCTCTGGGCTCCACACAAGGCAACATCTGCTCTACTTGAAAGACATTTGTCTCCCTTAAGGGCACAGTTCATTGGTTCAAGGAATGAACTGATGGTCTTGTGTGTTAATTTGGTATGCTCTGTAAGACTCACAATGCAAACATGGGTACGTTAGGCTCTATGACATACATTGTTAGATTTGGATTTTAGTTGCTATATGTTTAGTTGCTATTCATCATCATCAAAAAAACTTTATTCGGTTTTACAAATAAAACCCTAAAAGTCATACAAACATCAATAAAAACTTCACCAGATTACAAAATTACGATACAATGCAACCAGAGGAGTCTAATTACAGTGTAGAGATTCGTGAATCCCGATGCCAAGATTAATCACAACTTGACCTCAGTCTAACAGCAACCCATAAAACATTAAGTGTGTACAAAACGATATCATTAGAGAGGAGTTGTAAAAAGATCAAAGCTGGTCTCACCCTCCTAAAACAAGCCTTTTTAAGAATAGGGATAATAAATAACTTTCTGGGAGCTGCATAAAAACTACAAAACAATAAAAAAGTGCAACATGTCCTGATGAGACTGACCGTCGCAGCAACAGGGCACGAGGCACTGACCTCTATGAGTGCCACGTTGTTGTGCCAGAAGATAGTGAAAAAGATCAAGCCGAAATCTAGTCAGTAAAAAGCGATCATGAATGCTTTTAAGCCCTAAAAGATATGGTTCAGTGGTTGGTAGAGTTTTTAGCGCAATGTACCTAAGCTGGTCTTACACAGCTGTTTGCTCTAGTTGCTATTCAATTGGTCATCAGATATAACAAGCACTGGAAAAGCCAATAGGCCTTGATTTAGGATCATTGATAAACTTCCAACATACAAGTAAATTGACATCTCATGCTGTGCATGTGGTACCTAAAACAAACTTGGTTCCCCACTTGATGAAAGAATCATTGAAGAATGAACTGGCCATAATTAAAGGACAAGGTGTTTTTTTAACCAATTGAGAGTTATGAGTGGTTGGGTGCCCAGTTCAAGTGGAGCCAAAATTGCCAGGATGCTTTCACTATATCGAAAATACCATCATTGCTGCACCTACCTTAGGAAATGTCAAAGTTAATCCCAAAACCATGTTAACCACAAATGCCAGTACTAAGGGACCAGGAGCTATCCATTTTAAGACGTTTTATGTGAAGGAAAGGATAGTTGCATTTGCCTCTAGTTGACTTAAGGGACCTGAGTGTATCTATTCCACAGTAGAGAGGGAGGCACTTTCTTGGTTTTGGGCTATACACCATTTAAATGTTTCCTTTGGTATATCGGTGCTGAGCAGGTGTGTGCACACCAAGGCCCTGCCTATGAGAGGTTGGTTAATTGAAAAGCCAGATCTTGAGGTTCTTGCGAAATTCAAGAAGAGAGAAGGAAGTTCTGATATGGAGTGGGAGGTCGATCCATGCCATAGGATTGATGTAAGAGAATGCTATTCCTCCTGATCTGGCTCTGTGTATTCGGGGGATGTGGCAAGTAGGAATCCTGTGTGGTATATGCATCAGGGTGGTTAGTGGAAGGAGATGAGACTGTTCAGCTAGGTGGGGCCTGAGTTGTTTAATGCCTTGAATGTGTGTGTGAGAAGTTTGAAATTAGTGTGTTTGTGTATCAGAAACCAGTGTAGTTCCCTGAGGTGTGAACTCTATGTGGGATGTTGAGGATGAGTCTGGCTGCTTTGTAGCCTTCTAGTGAGTTGCTTGGTGATCCCGGCATAGAGGGGTTCCCATAATCCAACTTGCTGTTGAGGAGGGCATGAGTGACTGTGTTTCTACATCGGGGCATAGGTGAGGTGGCGCATTGTGGGCGGTTCCGCCCTAAATATAGATGAGGTGACCGGGGCGCTACTTCAGCATCGAAATGCCCGGCTGCAACTTAAGCAGCGCAGTGGCTCACTGGTTGGGGGAATTGGGAGAACTGTGGTAACCCCCCCATAGAACCCCCCTTTCGCCACTGCTGATGGGCCATAAGGGCCGTGTAGTAGCTGAGCAGCATTTGCTCCCCCGCCACAGTGCACGCACCAGATCCCAGCTGCAGATGCTGACAGACCTCCCCTGCAGCTCACAATTTTTGGCTGGAGGGTATCTGTGCCACACATGCAGGGAGGACTACAGGTACAGGAGTTCTGTTGGGTACCTAGCCTGTGCTGGAGGCCTGAAAGGATTGTGGAGGCAGGCTCTGCTGCTCCGGGATACAACAGAGCATTGGAGCTGGCCACCCTAACTGTTTACTGGCCCTTCAAGGGGAGACTCTTTATTCTTCTAACTGTATCAAAGTGAGCTAACAACAGAATTTGGCCCTCAACTTCATTGGCCCTGTCGAGGAGTAGAGGTTGAGCCAAATGCACAACTACATGGGGGGCACGTGACCTAGGGCTGCGTTGCTGGAGATGGCCCTGGGGGCTCTGCCACTCCTGCGAACCCCTTCACTGTTGCATCTGCACTGCTGGAAGTGCCACTGATAGTGCTGGGAGCTGGACAGTCATCCTTGGGTGCAGCGATCGCCTGGGTGAACTGGCGGGACCTGGAGTGCGGCCTAGAGGACCACTGACTGTGCTTTGTTGACCTTGTGCCTCCCTGCTGCTGCATCGGAGTACGCTCTGGAGATGCCTACCGAGGCAAGCGAGCTGGCTATGCCACGTTTTTGCTCTGGACATCGCCTGCCACCTCCCGGTTGGAAAGGGGGCAACATAGGCCACTTGTAACAAAACCAGCCCAGACCAAAATGGACCAGTACACCACATCGGTGCCAGACACTAGGGGGGCCACCGGGGGTCCCCCACCTGTCGTGCCAGGTCGTACCCCTACAGACTTGTCAGCCATTCTTTCTGAAATTCAGAGTTCCAGTGAAGCAGTGGAATCCAAAGTAGATGGCATCCGTATTGACCTCTCCCTCCTACATCAGGATCTACGTAAAGTGGCAGAGAGAGTAACTGAAACCGAAACCCGGATTTTGAGTACTGAAGATGAGATAGTGACTCTCAAGTGCCAGGTTTTCAAACTCTCAAGTGCCAGGTTTTCAAACTGATGTCCACAACAGTTGTCCTTGAGTAAAGATGCAGAATGGGTGGTGGTCTCCTGAATGGACAGCCTCCTGGAAAATTGGTTCTGGTCCTAGGTTCCGTCGGCTAAACTATCTCACTACTTTGTAGTGGAATGGACACACCGTGATCTTGCTAAAACACCCCTGCTGGGTACCCCCCATATCCTGTGATAATGTGCATCCTCAACCACCGAGACCGGGATGCAATCCTCCGGGAGGCCCGGCATTAACCAGATCTGCAATACCTTAACACTAAAATCTTCATCTTCCAGGACTACACCAGAGTGGTCCAGCAGCATCGCCACTCCTTTGAAGATGTTAAACAGGAGCTCCGGGCACTCAAGGTCCAATACATGCTCTTGTTTCCAGCCCGTCTGAAAGTGATCTTTGACTTATCAACCTACTTATTTGACACCCCCGAACAGGCTTGGGAATGGGCACCTCCCTTCCTGGGCAAGCCAGAGAAAACGTACCTGCTGTCAAAGAGGCCAATAGGGCCACTGTTGAAGATGAGAATCAGCGAGCCCACCCCTCGCTGAGGAGGCTTCAGGTTCAGCGGACCTTGGGTCGACTCTCTTGGACTCTCCGATACTGTTTACGACCCTCGAGGGTGTTCCAGATTCGCAAGACCTGACCCCTTGTCCTCGATACAACATAATACGAGACCCTTGCACCGCTTAGCCCCTACCTGGGAATATCTATTGGGTGGGGAGACTTGTCCCCCATAGTCCAACTGTGGGTAGGGGTGAAGGGGGACTGAGATGGTCTTCATGCAGGTAGCTATTATCAGATAATGTACTCTAAATGTCAATTGTGGCTGTCTGGCACTGTTATCCTTTCCATAGGCGACTGGAGTCCTGGACTGAGTTTTCCCCTAATTTTGCTTTGTTATGTTTTTCTTATGGGTGACAAATGCTTCCGGGTTAGAAGTATGGGGTGGGGGGAGTTGCAGGGTATGTTATTTTGTGTGGGTTTGTTGAATTCCAATGTTTTTCTTACAGGTACATATCACATATGTTCTCCACCATTCATATTCTCCGTTTGGGTTGGGTTCCATGGTGCTCCACACGTATCTACATCCAAAACCATAGCACCAGTGGTCAAATTGCCATTTCTTTGTTCCCCCTCCACATGGTTAGAGTCATCTCTTGGAATGTGAAAGGTCTCCTGGACACTATCAAGAGGTTGGTGGTGCTGACAGGATGATGGTTAGTCACATGCATTGGGATGAATGCATGGAGAGAAGAGGGAAGGATGAGGAGTACCCACTTAGCGGAAGCCCTAACAGGGAACTCAGAGACCAAAATGACTGAATATGAGTCTCTGGAGGGTGACCCGGAGAAGAATGCCTGTGTATAATAACCCATGACACACCTGGGGTAGGGCTGAGGGGGTGGGGGTTGCTATTTGGCGGAGGGCGGGGGTTCAATTAGCCATTGCACCATTTATGGCCACGTGATTTGCAACTACCCAATACTGAAGCTCTTGTGAACAAATTGAATGAATATGGAAGCAAATACCGTAATACCGAGATGCATATATGTCAAGAGTGTAATCATGATTGCTCGCACAGTCATGCAGGTGTCTGTAATGTACTACTACATGTCTTACAAATGCCCAATAAAGTTTGTTTACAAAAAAAAGAGGTTGGTTGTGCTGCGCTACATCAAAAGATACAGACCTGATGTGGTCCTCCTTCACAAGATGCACCTCCTGGGAACTAACTCCCTTTCCTTGGCCGGTTCAGCTATGAGCACATCTTCCATGCAGGCTTATTCAGGGGTTCAAATAGGGTTGTGATTCTCCTGCACAGGTCCTTTCCACTGATGGTGATGGCCTCCCATGTGGACTTCCAGTGGAGATATGTGTGGATGGAGGGATGCCTGGCATTACAACTTTATCTCATGTTAAGTCCCCCAGCTACTACTACCCCCGACTCTGCAGGTGCTCCAAACCCTAGTGGTAGCAGTTCCGCCAGGGATGACCTTGGTGCGTAGGGACTTCAATGCAGCACCGGACATCGCATGAGGCACATTGGACACTCTACGCGTTTAAACTCGTGGGCAGACTCCTTGGGTCTCTGCATTGCATGACGTTCATGGAATCTGCACAGCGCTCTTATACACTCATGTCCACGGCACACAAAATAGAATCCAGAATTGACCTCCTTTGGCTCCCGGCATGTGGCTTGCTACCACTGCAGTCCGTTTGGATCCAGCAATGGGGCATATCTGGTCATGTGATCCTCCTACCTCCAATCGATGTGGTGATTCAGCGTGTAGCACCTGATGGATCAGAATTGTGCAGACTTTGTGGATGAAGAACTGCAGGACTTCTTCCGAACTACTGACGGCTCAGTGTCCTCGGCAGGAAATCTTTGGGCGGCCAGCAAACCTACCCAGCAGGACCTGCTCACAGAACATGTGCCTCATCTCCACAACGGCCCCCCACATTCGCCGGGGATGCCTGGTTTCACCTTGGAGATACCCAGGAGGGACCATTTCACAGTGATAGCCAGGACGGGTTCCCCAGCGGTCTACAGCGCCACGACGCCTCAGGGCAGCAGTGCGCTTTACAAGACACATTACATTACATTACAGGAGAAAGGAATGGCATCAGCTGGCACAGGTGGCAGAACTGGAAGACCAAATCTTCACCCTGGAGCATCGAACTGGAGGTCCAGTGTGGAGGACACCAAATGCCAGTTAGTGCTGGCGCTCTCTAAGTTGTGCCAGATATCTCTGGAAGAGGGGAGGCAGTGCTGGAGAACATCGACCCGGAGGGTATATGAGTCTGGACATAAATCAGGTAAGCTGATGTAGTGGCTGGCGACTCCGGACGTCTCCCAAAGGATATGCCTGCCATTAGAGATCCCGGTGAGATTCTCTGTGAGGAGCTACCTGCAATTACACAGGCCTTCGCATCATTTTATCAGCACCGTTACACAGCACTACTGGCCCCCACATGTGAGTTCGAGGCCCCCCCCCTTGGAGAGGTGCCCCTGCCCTCAATCCCGGACTCCCTGTCCCGAGCATTGGATAAGCTGTTAACGGCTGGGGAGGTGGACATGGCTATATTGGACTTACAATCCGGGAGGACCCCAGGCCCAACAGCTTCTCTGTTGAGTTTTTTTAAACGGTACCACACCGATCTATTGCCACACCTCGTAGCACTCTATACAGAGGCATCGACACGTGGCTTCTTCCCGCTAATATATTGATAATGCCATTATAGTAGTCATCCCGAAAGCGGACCAACCCACTGAATGGTGTTCTTCTTACCGGTCGATCTCCCTCATTAACACTGACATTAAGATCTTCATGAAAGTCCTGGCAACTAGACTGAGCCACACGCTGACCTACCTGATCCACCCAGACCAATGGAGATTTATGCCGAGCAGGAGCACCCGGCACTGCATCCGGTGGCTGAAAATGGCCCTATCACAATCCAGCAGCCTAAACTACCCTCTTGCTCTCCTTCTTGTTGATTTCCAGAAGGCCTGCAACACAGTTTTGTGGCCGTTCTTAACAGCTGTGCTCGAACTGGCCGGCTTTGGACCCACCTGCCGCAGACTTGCACGTCTTTTCTACAACTGCTCAGGTCCGCGTCAACTGAGCCGTCTCTCAGCCCTTCTCGATACTCAGAGGCACTCATCAAGGCCTCTAGTGCTTGCTCTCGTGATTGAGCCTTTGGCATGCCTGATGCGGTACGATGCTCAAGTTTGGGAATGGCAGTGGGAGGTTGGAGTGGAGGACCCTATTGCCCTTTATGTAGACGATGTTCTGCACTTTCTAGGTGACCCACAGCTCTCAGGCCAAAGATTCCTTGAAACCCCCCATCTTTGTTGAGAGGCAACTAGTTTGCATATTAACATATGCAAATCACTTTTGGTGGTGGTGGTGGGGATGCCACTGCGCGGCACTGGTGTCCTGAGATACCTCTGCAACACAACTCCTTTAAGTATCTTGGCATCCATATTTCCTTTCTCCAGGATTTGGCCTGGTCCCTTAACTTTCTTCCATTTGCTTTGGATGGAGACTTGCGTAGGTGGAGTCGACTGCTATTTATTCCAATGGGATGCATCGCTATCTTCAGAATTATGTGTCTCCCCCGATACCTCTATCTCCTGACGAACTTCCCCCATCCGATCCCTCCGGCATGGTTTAGATCCTTGACTTTGAAAATGATGGTCTTCTTTCGGGTGGGGGGCGACACCATGTAGCCTTTGCGTCTGCACGAAAATCTGTTTTCGATGGTGGCCTTAGCATGCCAGACATCTACGGCTACTACCTCGCAGTGCACCTGGTCCCGATCAACAAATGGTTCATTGGAGGATGGAATGGCACCTCGTTGGTCTCAAGGGTAACCTTGGCCACCTCTATGTCAACCCAATACCTCTAACAACTCCCTCTTGTTCCTGAGTGACACAGCTGTGTTGGAGAGTGGCCTTGCACCTTACTGGTTGGAATCGTCGCTTTACGGACATGACACTGCTGTGACAGGCCTGGCTTTGGCAGGTGTCGGGTCGTCTGGGGTTTGCCCGATGGGACCGTATTGGGATCACATGTCCTAGGGGTTATTTGCTGCCGTGGGACACTGATGTCCTTTCAGGAAATGCAAGAGCAGAACAGTCTTTCCCATACAAAATTCCTTTGATTTTTGAAGTTGAGTCACACTTTATTGGTCCACCTCTGGGTGGATACTCAGGTCCCCGATTACAGTCCCCTTGAAGCTAAGGTATTGAAAGGATTGTTCCCTGTTGATCAATGCCCCATATCATTTTCTCCTTCTCCGGCAGAGGTGGGAGAGCTGGGTGGGAGAACTTGATGATGATGACTGGAGGGAGGCATGCTTGAACTGGTTATTTCCTTTCGTCTTCTGATGATAAAAATTAGCTAACTCCATATAACATACCTGACCCCTCCCCAGTGGTTGCAGCAGATGGAACACGAGACACAGGCCAGAAAAGGTCGCTCCCTACCTCACACTTTTTTTTTTTAGTTGGCCTGGTCCTGCCTGGCCTTGTTGCCCTTCTGGGATTGGGAAGGGAGCAAGATCTCCGAGGTGCTGGGTCACCACATTAAGGTGCCAATTCCGATCCGGTAAAAAAATTCCCCGTCCGACTCGTATCCGGATTTTTTTCCGTCCGAATCGTCAAAGTAGCGTACAAACTGCCAAGTACGATTCGAACGGAAAAAAGTCCATACGAATCGCATTGGGAAGATTTCCCCACACGTCCTCGGGTCGGGAAAAGTCACCGACACGTCCCCGGGCGAGAAACCCACCGTGCGGAAAAATAAAGTCCGACTGCGCAAGTACGATCCCTCCCGTCCTCCCCATTTCACAACCGTACGCAAAAAACACCGTCCGAACCGAACTCCCATAGCAACCATGGAGACATGTGCCCGCATACGCGCCGAACACCCCACCACCCCCCGCCCGCGTATGTACGCCCCTAACCCCCACCCGTGTATGTACGGACCGAACCCCCACCCCAGCAGAGTATGTACGCCCCGAACCCCCACCCGTGTATGTACGCACCAAACACCCACCCGTGTATGTACGCCCCCGAACCCCCCCCAGCCGTGTATGTACGCACCGAACCACCAGCCGTGTATGTACGCCCCCGAACCCCCCCCAGCCGTGTATGTACGCACCGAACCACCAGCCGTGTATGTACGCACCAAACACCCCCCCAGCCGTGTATGTACGCACCGAACCACCAGCCGTGTATGTACGCCCCCGAACCCCCCCCAGCCGTGTATGTACGCACCGAACCACCAGCCGTGTATGTACGCACCAAACACCCACCCGTGTATGTACGCCCCCGAACCCCCCCCAGCCGTGTATGTACGCACCGAACCACCAGCCGTGTATGTACGCACCAAACACCCCCCCAGCCGTGTATGTACGCACCGAACCACCAGCCGTGTATGTACGCCCCCGAACCCCCCCCAGCCGTGTATGTACGCACCGAACCACCAGCCGTGTATGTACGCCCCCGAACCCCCCCCAGCCGTGTATGTACGCACCGAACCACCAGCCGTGTATGTACGCCCCCGAACCCCCCCCAGCCGTGTATGTACGCACCGAACCACCAGCCGTGTATGTACGCACCAAACACCCACCCGTGTATGTACGCCCCCGAACCCCCCCCCAGCCGTGTATGTACGCACCGAACCACCAGCCGTGTATGTACGCACCAAACACCCACCCGTGTATGTACGCCCCCGAACCCCCCCCCAGCCGTGTATGTACGCACCGAACCACCAGCCGTGTATGTACGCACCAAACCCCCACCCCAGCCGTGTATGTACGCACCTAACCACCAGCCGTGTATGTACGCCCCCGAACCCCCTCCCAGCCGTGTATGTACGCACCTAACCACCAGCCGTGTATGTACGCCCCCGAACCCCCCCCAGCCGTGTATGTACGCACCGAACCAACAGCCGTGTATGTACGCACCAAACCCCCACCCCAGCCGTGTATGTACGCACCGAACCACCAGCCGTGTATGTACGCACCAAACACCCACCCGTGTATGTACGCCCCCGAACCCCCCCCAGCCGTGTATGTACGCACCGAACCACCAGCCGTGTATGTACGCCCCCGAACCCCCCCCAGCCGTGTATGTACGCACCGAACCACCAGCCGTGTATGTACGCACCAAACACCCACCCGTGTATGTACGCCCCCGAACCCCCCCCCAGCCGTGTATGTACGCACCGAACCACCAGCCGTGTATGTACGCACCAAACACCCACCCGTGTATGTACGCCCCCGAACCCCCCCCCAGCCGTGTATGTACGCACCGAACCACCAGCCGTGTATGTACGCCCCCGAACCCCCCCCAGCCGTGTATGTACGCACCGAACCAACAGCCGTGTATGTACGCACCAAACCCCCACCCCAGCCGTGTATGTACGCACCGAACCACCAGCCGTGTATGTACGCACCAAACACCCACCCGTGTATGTACGCCCCCGAACCCCCCCCAGCCGTGTATGTACGCACCGAACCACCAGCCGTGTATGTACGCCCCCGAACCCCCCCCAGCCGTGTATGTACGCACCGAACCACCAGCCGTGTATGTACGCACCAAACACCCACCCGTGTATGTACGCCCCCGAACCCCCCCCAGCCGTGTATGTACGCACCGAACCACCACCCGTGTATGTACGCACCAAACACCCACCCCAGCCGTGTATGTACGCACCGAACCACCACCCCACCAGGGAATGTACGGACCGCACCCCCACCAGTGCATGTACGGACCGTACTGACGCCAAAAAAACACGTACTGAACCCGGACAAACCATATTTACACAAGGAGAGTCAAGTAGAGTTTCCCCACACCACCAAACAGGCCCAACAACCCCACAAACATCACATACACTCACCTGCAACTGCCAAACTGCCAAACAGAGGCCCAAAACTCAATCACTCCTCATAACACACCCACACAAATTTCAAACACAGCCACACCCACAAATGGACCAATAAAAATGGACCACACACACAAACCATGAGCCTTTGCAACAGACCCACTGCTGCCAGAGCCCACAGACGACCCACACCACCATACTTGAACCTCACACTTGCATACCTTCACACAACCACCTACACAAACACCCCCTCATCACATTCACACACACACCTCCACTACCACACCCACACACCCACAGCCATCCACACCCACACCCCCACAACCATCCACACCCACACCCCACGCCATGTCCACCACCAAGAATCCAAAGTTCACAAAGGAGGAGCTGGAGATCCTTGTCGACGAAATCCTCAGAGTCGAGCCACAGCTCTTTGGGACATTGGTCAGACAGACCAGCATATCCGAAAAAACCGCCATGTGGCAGAGGATCGTCGATTCTGTGAATGCTGTTGGGACAACCAGAAGGACCAGGCACGAGTGCCAATCCAGGTGGTACGATCTGCGGAGGACGGTCAAGAGGAAGATGACTGACAATCACAACCAGGGGAACATCACTGGAGGAGGGCCGCCCCCCAGACCTGTACAATACCATCCCTGGGAGGAGAAGGTGATGTCCACGCTGGCGGTGGAGGGACTACACGGACTGCCAGGACTCCCAGACCCTGGTGAGTACACAAACAACTCACCTCACATGGGGGGGATGCCATACACAATCAATCATGCATGCCACCCCCCCCAAGCCACCACCGGACACAACAACACTCCACAAACACACACATGCCACTGGCGCCTCCATGCCCCATGCATCAATCAGGGCCATGCCAAGTCACAGGCCACACAAAACACCAACACAACACAGGATGTGGTCGATGCTGGGAGTGGGGGCAGCAAAACTAACATTGAGCAACTCACAAGCACACAACAATGCCCTCAGCCCATATGGCCCAGGGCACAGCCATACAAACTGTGTGTACCCACACAGTACTGTCTTGCCTGCAAATGATGGCTGCCATGCAGGATGCCATGGGTCTGAAGGCACAATTTGCACATAACAGCAGACAATGAAGATGCATCGCTCTGATAGAGTCTCAGCACACACCGCCACAGCAGCAGCCTACACTCAGACACACTGCCCAATGGGTGCCCGGAGAACAGGGACTAACTCACATGAACAAGCCAATGGCCATTCAAAGACCGGCTAACTGTGTGTGCCCAGGAAGCTGGCCTGAGGTGACAGAGAGTGACAAAGAGAGGGAGGGAGAGGGGGAATGAGAGGGAAGGAGACAGAGGGGGGACACAGGGAGACAGACAGAGGGAGGGAGTAGGGTGACAGAGGGAGACCGACAGAGGGAGGGAGGAGGGTGACAGAGGGAGGGAGGAAGGGAGACACAGGGAGACTAAATCACCCTTGGGTGGTGTGGCCATGTCCACTCGTCAGCCGGTGGACTGTGTGCATGCAGACCAGGTCTGGCAGTGCCTCAACCCCCCTTCCGTAGATGAAGACCGGTCCATGTGTCAATCTGTGCACGAGTCCATCCGTGCTGCAGGCACAGACCTAACCACACACCCAGTATACCCACCCACCGTGTCGGTAAGAACCCTGTCACAAATGCTTCAGTCCCCTACCTGCAACATCAAATTGCCTTGCCAAAACACCATTTGGCCACGTACAGTGCAACACGTAAGGCGCCTCTGCATGGCTCGCTACGCCCGCACACCACACTGCTGACTGTGTACCCAAATAGATGCATCAACTAAGATTGTGTCTCACACATGCGTAAAGCCCTGACAGCTGTGGCCAAGGGACATAGCCATGCACAAGTGCACTGTGAGAGGAATGCAGGACAGATCCAACTACCCAGAGGAAGAGTGCCAAATCAGAAATGCATGCAACATGGATGCCACATGTGACACTGTTAACATTGTCTCTCTCACACACAGGTCAACGTCGACGAACACCCCCCAACACTGGGGGGGAAGTCACACAGGACCAGGCTCCGCGGGATGATGACCCCACCGCCAGCGATGACTCTCACCACTCCGTGGATGACCCAGACCAACCTGGCCCCTCTGGTGTCCAACCACCTGCAGCACCTGCGTCAGGTACAACTGTGCCAACCACCACCCCCATTCCTGCCACATCCCAGGAGACGTCCAGGAGCCCTGCCCGCACACGACCACCCAGCCAGTCTGCCCAGGAGGGACACGGTCCTCCGGGCACCCAGGAGGAGGCAGGCGGCAACGCAGATGCCATCCCTCAGGGGTTCCGGAGACCCGATGCACCCACAACGGCAGGCCAGGTGCACGTGGGCAGGGGTGGCGGGAGTGGAGGACGGCGGAGGCGCGAACCTGACCAGGCAGCTCAGGACCCGGTAGTGTCCCAGGTCAGCAACATCCTGGATACATACCGGCGTGACACCAGGGGCATGGACCAGATTGCGTCCACCCTCAATGACATCAAGGGGACCCTCCAGGAGATGAAGACCCTGCAGTCCCAGCAACATGCCTGTCAACTGCAACACCAAGGAAGGATGGAGGATAGACAGGCTGAGCTCGTGGCGGTGCAAACCCAAATGACCGGTGTACTCCGTCGGATTGCCGACAACATGGGCAACCCTCCCTGTGGCACCAGGCGAAGGCCATTACCAGACACAGGGAGGGATCAGGAGGAGGAGGATTCATCCGACGGAGCGTCACAGACATCGTCACGGACTGCTTCCGAGGGTCCCCGCAGGAAGGTGGGTCGTCCACGAAAAAGACTGTGAGAGTCAGCAGAACATCACCATCTCCCAGGTCACCTGGCCTGGCACCTGGCCCTCTGGCCCAATAGCAGCACATGACATTCTCTGCCACATGGACTTGCTGGTCACTGTCTGACCTATGTTGACGAAGACTGTGGCATGGACTCTGACATTTTGCTACGACAAGGATACCAACTCCCCCAGTGAACTTTGGATTCTACACTCCCGCTGTGCACCTCTTGTCATCCCCACAAACCCGTACCCCACCACAAATAAATTAATCACACTTACAAGATGATGCCGTGATTCTACATTATTACAATACATGTGTGTGTCGTACAGTCAAAGCATGCCTGATCTCAGAATTAACTCCAACCATCCAAACCGTGGGGTCGCAGTCTTGCCCAGGACACACATGGGTCCCAATGTCTCATCTGATACAGACATGGAGTACCAAACTCACCTGTGCTGGGCCCAACCAGCTGAGTGGTTCCCGCACAACTGTGGCTACAGACACATTCAGGGGAGCAACAGTCATGCGCAGAGGTCAGGGATCATGTTGAGTGACCTGGCTTGCCGCTCCCAGGTATGTCTAGACATGTGTCCCTACAATGTGCAGCATGCTTGCGTCAGGCGGATGTTGAGAATGGTGGCTAGGCCAAGGTTGGATGCATGGAGATGCCAGAATGCAGTTTAGGATCACCGTGCCACATGGTTGTGTTGGGGTTGTGGGCTGCATCATGAGTGTGGGCGTGGATCTAGAAGGTCATCCTGCAGCTGGCTGTGAAACATTCCCCCCATCCCGTTAGGACGTTGATGTGGCCTGGTTGCCCGACGCAGTAGCAGAGCTGTGCAGATGCACTCCGGATATGGACAAGTACCATGGGAGTCGTGAGGCACATGTCCGTAGACTGCAGGGTAGGATTCGACACGGATGTTGTAGTTGCCCTGGGGGATGGTCTCTCTTGCCTTGAGGTGGATGGAACTGTGCATCTTGTGCATAATACAGTTCCCACTCCCTGACAAACCCCTAGCATCTTGTCACTCTACACATAGACACATATGCACCACCTATGAAAACTATGCCAGACCTGCGGCACGCACAGTGGCAACAGGGCACCATTGACAGGGAAGAGGCACCTTGGAGACAGAGGGACAAATTTATTAGTCATGTGTGTTGGAATGACAATGATACTCTGTCAACACATACACAGGTCATGTGGATGTACATGTGGGAGCAACACTGGCACCCCCCATTGCAACACAGATGCTGGCATCCCATTGACCTGGCACACAAGTGACGGATAACAGCTAAACACCCCCTGCTGCCACGGAGAGGCCGCCATACACCATTGAGGCCCTGATGGGGCAATCACACACCATGTCAACCCGGTGCAACCTGTATGTTTCCGAGGCCAGTGTTACACACAATGATGGCCTCATCACAATCCCCAATCCCCTGCCACATGACAGTCACCAAGTCTGAGCATGGCTCCAGGTGAAGCCTGCCCCATGTCATGTTCCCCATGTAGGATCACCATGTATGCAAATGGAACACACATGAACCGGAGAAGTGCACACAGACTACAAACAATTCACACACCCAAAACGACGTGAGGCATCCCTTACCCTGAGGAGATTTCAACACTTGCCCGTGCATGTGACGCTGAATCAGCACATGTCGCTGTGTTCATGAGGAGTAGCAGGAGCACAACAATGCCACCAGCAGACAGCATGCACATGGACCTGTGGAAGAGAGACACACAAGGATTCAGCACAAAGGAGCACATCCGCAAGCATGTACTTAACACGTATCATGTTGTTAACATGACAGGTGACAATGATGACCCTCAGACAACATCCTTCCATTGCGCCATCACTTGAGTGACACTTCAATACACACCACTGACTCACTTGGCAGACATGCAGATGGACACACACATTGCAACACATGCCACACACGGCCCAATGCGTGCACACTCAGACACTGGAACTCACCACTAAGCAAAGAAGTTGCGTATGAGCCGACTCCGCATGTCCTCCACAGCCTCCTCCTCCTCCACATCACTTGCCCCGTCACCAAGCCCTTCATCCTCCACGGGTGGATGGTCCTGGTCATCTTGATCCAGTATGAGTGGAACAGCTTCCTCCACTGCCATGTTGTGCAGCATGCAGCAGACGATGATGATCTTGCACACCTTCACCGGGGCATATGGGAGTGCTCCGCCGGTCTTGTGGAGGCACCGGAATCGGCTCTTCAGAAGTCCAAACGTCCTCTCAATGACTCTCCTGGTCCGCCCATGTGCGTTGTTGTAGCGGTGCTCGGCAGCCGTGCTGGGGTTGCGGACAGGCGTCATCAGCCATGGCATGTTGGGATAGCCAGCGTCCCCTACAAGGAAACATCATGGACAGAAGTGTGTCAGCACAGGCAGTGAGATTGGAAGATGACGCCAAACACTGAACTGCCAGAGTCTACCCACCAACAATACATGCTCGCTCGTTCCGCAGCTGCAGCATCATTTCTGGCACCCTGCTACGCCTCATGATGAAGGCATCGTGTGCTGATCCTGGAAAGCGAACACAGACATGTGAAATCACCATGTTGGACAGACACACCACAAGGGCATTAATGGAGTGATAATGTTTGCGATTCCTATACACCACCTCCTGTGCCTGTGGTGGTACCAACGCAACATGTGTCCCATCTATGGACCCAATGACATGGGGCATCCCTCCCAGGGCATAGAACTCACGCTTGACATCTGTCAACTGCTCACGATTTGGGAATTTAATGTACTCATCCAGGTGAACCAACATGGCCTCTAAGAAATCATGCAGAACACGGCTGAACATCGTCTGGGACATGCCCCCGACATCAGCAATGGTATGTTGGAACGTACCCGTGGCAAGGAAATGTAGGGCTGCCATCACCTTCAACTTGGGTGTCAGTGCACTTGGATACCTGTGGCGCGGGAGGAGTTGTGCTTCCAGCCGGCCAGTCAACTCATCAATCAACCGTTGGCTGAATCTGTAGCGGCGTATACAGTCCCGTTCATGCAGGGCAGCAATGTCTGGCATACGTCGAGGGAGAGGCGGAGCCCTGCAGTGAAATGGAAGGAACACCTAAGAGTGAGCACTGTACAACAACATCGTCAATGCACTGAGCACATGTTACACAGCCAATACACATATGCCACGTTGTGAGTCAGGTCTGTGCCACAGTTCCTGGACACGTACGCCAGTCAGGTTACACTCCTACCAAGGGACAGCCACTAACGGAGGGGGGCAAGATCACGATGACATGGCATGAGACTAGCTGTGGGCCAGTGTAAGTGAACATGCACACGCATCACAGGATTCACAGACATCCACACATGTGCAGAAGTAGTATGCGTATGGTACAGACAGGTAGTTGGATGCGATATGCACTGGTCACATGTCATAGGAATAGGACAGGCCACACACATTGCCTTTGAGGAGTACATGTCGAGACAGAACATACATAGGGAGCATGTGGATATGTACTTGTGTTGATACTCCGTGTAGTTGGATACATACACACCTCATGGCAAATCACATATGTGGGCTGGTGTGCGGAACAGTGTGCCATGCCCATCGACACACAGACACATGTTGGCAGCAGCAACTGCTGACGCATTGAACCACACACCTACAGCAAAATCATGGAAAGACATGCCACACACATGACATGGTTGCAGCATGCAACGCAGCCATACACGTGTCATATGTAATATTCCGTGTACCTGGCATCAGGGGACAGGTGCGGGTGTCCGTGACTGGGACATGCAAGTGACTCATGGCTCCACTAGTGTGTACGACATGCACACATGTCAAAGGAGTGCAGGGGATGTGTGGTACAATGCGCACCATCACACACGACATGTGTACACAGCTCATCGTACATGTGCTTTGCCCACACCTCAGGGGTAAAGTGCCACATCACATCCTGACACACCTGTGTCACACACAGGTGGTATTGCACAGACAATGCATTTGTGTCCACCCTTGGCAATACCTGTCCGCTCCATTCCTGTCTGTGTGCCGCCTGTCACCACTGACAGTTGTTATACGCACCGTACATACGCTCGGAGCGCGTGTATAGGGTCCCTGGGCCAATATTGCCGCTGGCGTATGCGTACGCCACAGTAGTACGGACTGTACACGCGCTTGTACGGTCCGGATCACAATATGGGCGCTGGCGTATGCGTACGCCACAGTAGTATGGACTGTACACGCGCTTGTGCGGTCCGGATCACAATAAGGGCGCTGGCGTATGCGTACGCCACAGTAGTACGGACTGTACACGCGCTTGTACGGTCCGTACTACTGTGGCGTACGCATACGCCAGCGCCCATATTGTGATCCGGACCGCACAAGCGCGTGTACAGTCCGTACTACTGTGGCGTACGCATACGCCAGCGCCCATATTGTGATCCGGACCGTACAAGCGCATGTACGGTCGGTATCACTGCTTGTGGGGTGCCCTAGGGCGTGGAACGCACCGTACCTGTGTGTAAATGTATGAAAACACATAGGGGACACATGAGGGACAAGTATAAGGGCCTAAATGCCTGATGGTTGCCATGGAGACTGAGTTAAATTTTTGAATTTGAGCACCAGGTGCACAGCAGAAGTCAGTTTGAAAGAATCTACATTGTTGCAATGTGGATGTTGACTTGACATCATTATCAAAACTGAAACCATGCAAAGCCACACACTGGGGTAGGTTTGAAGGGATTGGATGAAACGTAGGATGCTAATGTGACTGACCAATCAATCTGTACTCCTATACATGAACAGGCCAGCCAGGCATATATAAGGCAGCCAGGTCCCATGAGAGAGCACTTGCCTGCACATCCATTCATCCATGACCACTGCTGCTGATAGTGATTCCTCTGGCACCATGTCCAGGACTGTGGAGAGGTCACAGCCATTCACCCAGGAGGAGAACCTTGCCCTGATAGATGTGATCCTCCCACAGTTCCAGAGCCTGTATGGTCGACCAGGGGTTCAGGTGAGTGCAGACTCCACTAGCTTAGACTGTGCCCCTTTTGTGTGCCAGTGACTTCTGGCATTGTGTCCATGTGTGACAGACATGCACTGTTGTTTGGAGTGGGTCCCAGGGTGTGGAAGGCCTCATGTCACCCATGCAGAGCATGCTGTGTTTCCTGTGTGCACTCCTCACTTGCATAGTGCCTACTGTGACAATGAATGCAAGGTGCATGCCACATTCTGCCTGCATACTCCTCCTGGGGATGTTGTTTCCACAGTCCTGATGTGATCCTGTGTTCCCCCCAGTGTGACAGGTGTCAGTACCCATGGATGTGTGTTTGTTCAGTGTACCTGTGCTGTGAGTGTCCAAAGGCCGTGTTCGTCCCCTGCACATTGGTGTGTGTGTTAGTCCCCTGTCATGTGGGTGAGTGCATATGGGGAGTGTTGCACACAAGCAGCATGAGGGATGGATATGGCCTGGCCATCGGATGTGAGCAGGGAGCAGTGCTGTGTGCATGCCGTGCTGAGCCAGCCCCACACCTGTGACACCCCCGTCTACTGGCACATGGGCAGAGTGAGGTGTGTACCCGCAGTTGGCAATGCCATGTGATTGTCCTGTACCTGTGTGTGTCTGTGTACTCTGCTGAGGTAGCATCAGTGTGCTGGGGCAGGTGACTGCTGTGAGGTGCTGTACATAATCCTGGTGTAGCCTGTGAGGCACAGTGTGATCCCTGGTCAGTGAGTGTGTGGTACCCCTCATGCCACCCGTGTGCTTCCACTGGCACGTAGTGCATTTGGCCTTCCACAGTGGATAATGTCCCTATGACAAAGGTGCAATTAGTTGCATGCATACCATGGCCTGTTCATAATGAGGATTGTTCTATATGTGTGTCTCTGTGTCTTTGCTCATGTGGATTAATGTATTCTCTCTTTTGCATCCTCACAGGTAGGCGCCATTGCCAAGGGGGAGATCTGGAGGGAAGCCGTCAGTGCCGTGAGGGGTACAGAGGGTCGGAGGCGGAGCCTGTCTCAGGTGAGGAAACGCTGGCAGGACATCCGGTGCTGGACGAGGAGGATTGCACGGCTCCTGCTGGGGGACTCACCTGAGAGCCGTAAGAACCGTGGCCGCCGTCGTCTGACCCACATCCAGAAGCGTGTGCTGGCGGTGGTCTTCCCCGATATGGACAGGCGCCTACAGGAGAGGCAGCAGCAGGAAGGGGGTAGGTACATGTGTGTCAGTTGTGTGTCCCCAGCCAATGTAAGTGTGCAGTTGCATGGATACACTGCCAGGGTTTGATTGTGCAGTGCGTCAACTTCTCCACAAAGTAGCACAGTGCTGTTCTCACTCCCTCCCTTCCCCTCCTTGCAATGTGTTCCCTGGTCTGTCGCCACTCTTGCACACGGTTATTTAGGCAGGCAGTTCATGCAGGTGCCCTATGCTATCAGCATCATGTGTGGGGGTGATGTGCCACAGGTATGGGGACCTTGCGTGTGCCATGGCCAATTTCAGTCATTGTGGTGTCCATGTCACTTGGCACTGATTGTGAATCACGACATAGGGGTGTGTCTCCAAAATGTACAGCCTTCCAGCATGCATGTCCAATTGTGTGCCCTCTGACATGATGTGCCTGAGTGGGAGGCCTGCTAAGTGCAGGGACGGTTGCTTAATTTGCAGTCATGTCCATCCTGGACCATGGAGGAGTGTGGGCACTACTGTGCCCTGGGGCACCTCTTCCTAGGTATCATGTGCGTCATCCAACAATATGGCCATTCACTGTGTCTTTGCCATGGGTTGCGTAGGGTGGCATTGTACCCTGGGCTCAACTGTTAGGACCTACAGGTTGCTACATGTGTCCACTGTACAGGGGGACCCATTTTGCTTGTGCATACTCACAGTGGGCATTACCTGTGTGTGTTGTTGAGACAATCTGATGATGTTTGCCTGTCAATGATGTGTGGACATGGCCACCAGGGGCTGTGTGTGTACAGTCATGAATTAGTGGAGGCCATGTGTTTCCATCCCAGAGTAAGAGGTGTACATACTTTCTCCGTCTCAATGAGATTGTCTCAGGTGTGGGTGGTTTGTGCGTACAAGGCCTACATGTCAGAAGCTTCATCCTCCTTGCTGGGTTTAGCCTGTGTGTGATGTTTGACTGGACATACGCTCAAGGTGCAGTGACCCTGTCATGTGTGGCCTGGTTTCATGTATTGCCTTTGCAGCATGCGGCAAGAGTAAATGGATATGATTCATGCTCATCCCTTTTTGACGACGCAGTGTGGTGCAGGTGCTGTGCACATTTGTCCCCAGAGGCTGACTCCTCTCTAAAATTTCAGGTGCAGTGATTTGCTGTTGTGTCATGATCTCCATTGTGTCTCAGTGGCATGGTGGGTCGAAAAACTGTGTGTTCCATGGCCTACATGTGTACATTGTTTTGTAGGTGTTACTCCTGTTGCTTTTCAGGCTATGCAATGTGACCTATGTATATTTGACTCATGTGACATAAGTGTACAGGTGTCTGATTTTCTCCTGTCTCTTCACCTTGCCCACAGCATCGCCGGGGGACACGGAAGGAGACACTAGCACGGACCGGGAGGAGAGATTGAGCACCAGTACCAGCAGTGCTGTCCTGTCTGGCACATGGAGTGGCACGGAGGCCGAAGGGAGTGAGGCGGAGGACCTGTTGACTGCCAACACAGACTATGACGCAGACGGGTCCGAGGCTGAGCTCCCAGAGGTGGCGGAGTCTGCCCCCCCAGCTGATGGCAGCCCTCCACATCCCCCCGCCACCTCAGGTTCCATCACCGGCCTCCCACATGCTCGTGGCCCTTCCCTCCGTGCTCGGTCCCCACATGTCTCCTTCCTGCCAGGCACCGCACCCCCTGCCCCTGTCACCACTGCTGCGGTGAGTGCGGAGTCTGTGGACATCCTGAGGCAGTTGCAGGTTGGTCAGACTGCGATGCTAAATGTCCTCCATGCCCACACCCAGGTGCTGACCCAGATGGAGGCATACATGGAGGGCATGTCGGCTGCGCAGTCTGACCAACGGCAGTTGCTGAGGTCCATAGACTCCACACTGACTGCAGCACTGGATCTCCTGCAGCGCTGCGTAACACCCCCTACCCCTGCCCCATCCACAATTCCCACTCCCGTGCCTGTCCCACGCACATCCAGACGTCAGCGTGCACGCACCCCAACAGACACAGGCACCACACCACCAGGGAAGTCGAAGCGCACACCTCCTGTCACGCACACACAGGGTGAGGAAGGCACACCCACTGGGTCGGGGGGGAAACGTAGAACACGCAGCCACAGTGGGAGTCCGCATTCCACACAACCCACTCCCTCCAAATCCACTCCCCTTAGCTCTCCTGGCCAACAGTCAGTGACAGCATCATCCACTGCGAGTGTGCCCCCCAGCCCCAGGATGACACCACCCCGCAAGCGGTGGAGGCGGGACCCGGCCAGGGGAGTTGAGTCCCCCACCCTGTCCACACCCTCCCCCAGTGGCGCTGCGACCCATCCCTTTGCCCCCCCCCCTCCTTGGGGCCTGTGGTTGGATTGGGTACGGGGGAGTCGCTGGGGGAACTTGCCGACGTGTGCAGCGCCATTCTGTCCTCCACCTTTGGCGCTGGCACCCCCCCTGTGGCAGATTCATCCCTCCCTGCACCCACAACACCTACCCTTTCCCCTCCTGTCCCTGCGGTGCCTGTTTCCACCCTCCCCCCTGATGCCCCCTCTTCTGTGGATGAAATGGACTTGTGAACTGTGCAGGCAAGCTAGGGGACACACGTCCCGATGTGTACCCCCCCCCCCGGACATTGCTGCTGGGCTGGCCCATGGCCCTTGTACATAGTGGACATTTTCTCTGATATATTTTCCTGCTGAATAAAGCCTTTTCTTTTTGTTTTGCACACTGATGCTTTCCTGGACTTGCTGTTGGTGCTGGTGCTCCCTGCGTTGGGGTGGTGATAATGTGTTAGGGGTCTGTGAAATGTTGGAGTGTGCTGCTCATGGGGTGTACCCTGCCATCTGCGTGCCATCACAAAGGTCTCTGCAAATGGTATTTGGTCATGTTTGCTCTCACTGTATGGTGACATTGTCCCAAGGTGTGTTCCATCCTCTGTGGCCCAGGCCATTTTTCCTGCAGGGTGTCTCCCAAATGCTGTGCTGTGCTGTGTCTACATTTCCTGGATGTGTGAGGGTTGCCTTTCAATATAGCCATGCTGGCTCAGCGATGGCTCCGCCTGCATCTGGGGTATCACCCTTGTAGGTCACTGAACTTGTTGATGGGGTATATTGTCCGATGTCTGGGCACTGCTGAGAGTGATAGGTACACACCCCTCCTGTGTCTGGGCACTGCTGGGAGTGATAGGCACACACCCCTCCTGTGTCTGGGCACTGCTGGGAGGACCCTGCACCCACCCCTCCTGTGTCTGGGCACTGCTGGGGGTGTTTTGCACACCCCATTCTTATAGCAGGTTCGGTGCGTACATGCACGGGTGGGGGTTGGGTGCGTACATACACGGGTGGGGGTTCGGTCCGTACATACACGGGTGGGGGTTCGGGGCGTACATACTCTGCTGGGGTGGGGGTTCGGTCCGTACATACACGGGTGGTGGTTCGGGGCGTACATACTCTGCTGGGGTGGGTGTTAGGTGCGTACATACACGGGTGGTGGTTTGGTGCGTACATACACGGCTGGGGTGGGGGTTTGGTGCGTACATACACGGCTGGTGGTTCGGTGCGTACATACACGGCTGGGGGGGGTTCGGGGGCGTACATACACGGGTGGTGGTTTTGTGCGTACATACACGGCTGGGGTGGGGGTTCGGTCCGTACATACACGGGTGGGGGTTCGGGGCGTACATACTCTGCTGGGGTGGGGGTTCGGTGCGTACATACACGGGTGGTGGTTCGGTGCGTACATACACGGCTGGGGTGGGTGTTAGGTGCGTACATACACGGGTGGGTGTTAGGTGCGTACATACACGGGTGGGGGTTCGGTCCGTACATACACGGGTGGGGGTTTGGGGCGTACATACTCTGCTGGGGTGGGGGTTCGGTCCGTACATACACGGGTGGGGGTTCGGGGCGTACATACTCTGCTGGGGTGGGTGTTAGGTGCGTACATACACGGGTGGTGGTTTGGTGCGTACATACACGGCTGGGGTGGGGGTTTGGTGCGTACATACACGGCTGGTGGTTCGGTGCGTACATACACGGCTGGGGGGGGGTTCGGGGGCGTACATACACGGGTGGTGGTTTGGTGCGTACATACACGGCTGGGGTGGGGGTTCGGTCCGTACATACACGGGTGGGGGTTCGGGGCGTACATACTCTGCTGGGGTGGGGGTTCGGTGCGTACATACACGGGTGGTGGTTCGGTGCGTACATACACGGCTGGGGTGGGTGTTAGGTGCGTACATACACGGGTGGGTGTTAGGTGCGTACATACACGGGTGGGGGTTCGGTCCGTACATACACGGGTGGGGGTTCGGGGCGTACATACTCTGCTGGGGTGGGGGTTCGGTCCGTACATACACGGGTGGGGGTTCGGGGCGTACATACTCTGCTGGGGTGGGTGTTAGGTGCGTACATACACGGGTGGTGGTTTGGTGCGTACATACACGGCTGGGGTGGGGGTTTGGTGCGTACATACACGGCTGGTGGTTCGGTGCGTACATACACGGCTGGGGGGGGTTCGGGGGCGTACATACACGGGTGGTGGTTTGGTGCGTACATACACGGCTGGGGTGGGGGTTCGGTCCGTACATACACGGGTGGGGGTTCGGGGCGTACATACTCTGCTGGGGTGGGGGTTCGGTGCGTACATACACGGGTGGTGGTTCGGTGCGTACATACACGGCTGGGGTGGGTGTTAGGTGCGTACATACACGGGTGGGGGTTTGGTGCGTACATACACGGCTGGTGGTTCGGTGCGTACATACACGGCTGGGGTGGGGGTTGGGTGCGTACATACACGGGTGGGGGTTCGGTCCGTACATACACGGGTGGGGGTTCGGGGCGTACATACTCTGCTGGGGTGGGGGTTCGGTCCGTACATACACGGGTGGGGGTTCGGGGCGTACATACTCTGCTGGGGTGGGTGTTAGGTGCGTACATACACGGGTGGTGGTTTGGTGCGTACATACACGGCTGGGGTGGGGGTTTGGTGCGTACATACACGGCTGGTGGTTCGGTGCGTACATACACGGCTGGGGGGGGTTCGGGGGCGTACATACACGGGTGGTGGTTTGGTGCGTACATACACGGCTGGGGTGGGGGTTCGGTCCGTACATACACGGGTGGGGGTTCGGGGCGTACATACTCTGCTGGGGTGGGGGTTCGGTGCGTACATACACGGGTGGTGGTTCGGTGCGTACATACACGGCTGGGGTGGGTGTTAGGTGCGTACATACACGGGTGGGGGTTTGGTGCGTACATACACGGCTGGTGGTTCGGTGCGTACATACACGGCTGGGGTGGGGGTTGGGTGCGTACATACACGGGTGGGGGTTCGGTCCGTACATACACGGGTGGGGGTTCGGGGCGTACATACTCTGCTGGGGTGGGGGTTCGGTCCGTACATACACGGGTGGGGGTTCGGGGCGTACATACTCTGCTGGGGTGGGTGTTAGGTGCGTACATACACGGGTGGTGGTTTGGTGCGTACATACACGGCTGGGGTGGGGGTTTGGTGCGTACATACACGGCTGGTGGTTCGGTGCGTACATACACGGCTGGGGGGGGTTCGGGGGCGTACATACACGGGTGGTGGTTTGGTGCGTACATACACGGCTGGGGTGGGGGTTCGGTCCGTACATACACGGGTGGGGGTTCGGGGCGTACATACTCTGCTGGGGTGGGGGTTCGGTGCGTACATACACGGCTGGGGGTTCGGGGCGTACATACCAGGGTGGGGTGGGGGTTCGGGGCGTACATACAAGGGTGGCGCTTGGGTGCGTACATACACGGGTGGCGGTTCGGGGCGTACATACACGGGTGGGGGTTCGGGGCGTACATACACGAGTGGGGGTTCGGGGCGTACATGCACGGGTGGGGGTACGGGCCGTACTTCCACGGGTGGGGGTACGGTCCGTACATACCCCTGCCCACGCTCTGCGTGCCTGGGTACGGGCCGTACCCATGCCTTTGGTGGGTGGGTACGGTGCGTCCCACCATTGTTGCGGGGCCGTGGGGTCCGCACCGTACACAGGCCTTGGGGGCGTGGCTACGGGTCGTACCACGCGTACCCCTACATGACCCCAGCAATGCTGGTACGAGCTGTACCAAGGCCTTTCTGACGTGGGTACGGGCCGTACCGCTATTGTTGGAGTGACGTAGGGGGACGCGTGGTACGTTCCGTACCCACGCTCTTGCGGCCTGGGTAGGGTACGTACCGGTTCGCGTGACCATCCACTTCCGTTGTGGCGGACGCTTGCGTTGCTGGCCTCGCCCCCACCCCCTGGAAGTGACCAGGCCCTGATGGTCAGGTATGTCCAGGCCATGTGTGATTTGGTACCATGTGTTGGTGTTGTGTGTCCTGCCCCTGCCCCCCCCTTTGCCCCTGGTTGTTGTGCTGACCTTCTGCGGCGTCTGCGTCGGTTCCTGTACGCCAGGTGGACTGCTAGGAGGGCAGGGATGGCACGTAGGTTCGGGTCCATGTCTGTTCGTCGCGTCCAGCTGCTCCTTGCGTGTGTCGTCCTGATTTCCCGGCAGTTTTTGGCAGCCGGTAAATATTTTCCGTGCGGGATGACGTCGGTTCGAATCGTACTTCCTGGTTCGTGAAACGTAGGCTGGATGCGTACCGACGTCACGTCGGCTCCTTTCAGGATCGGAATTGTGTTTAGTTTCTGTTCGGTCGGTGTTTTGTTCGAATCGTACGGAAATGGTGTTTCCGTATGAATCGTACTTGCATTTTCGGATGGATTTCGCACCGGGTACGAGTCGGACGGAGAAAAGGCTCCATCCGACGGTTCGTACCCGGTTTTTACCGGATCGGAATTGGCACCTACCTTGGGTCCCCGGGTGGCACTGCAGGGTCTCCTGGAGGAAGTTGGGGTCAAGGGCAGAAAGAATCTTTATAGGAGTGGCTTTCTTAGTGGCTAAAAGAGCCATTGCCCGCACCTGGAAAAGGTCAGAACGCCTCTCTCTTGCGATCTGGAGGAAAGGGGTTGACTAGTGTGCATGACAGGAAAAACCAAAATATGAGGCAAGAGGCTTCCTTCAAAAACACAAAAGGTTATGGGGTGGGTGGTGAGCGTATCAAGGACTACCACTGGGATGATGATGTTGATATTTATGACTGTGTTTATGTAATGACTCACTCTGACACATGTTATGATACTACTTTCTCATTGGTGAATAATGCCTTGTGATGCTAAAACTGATAAAATGTGGTTATTTTTTTTAAAAACTACTTGTTTAGCAAAATTTCTATATATGGAGGTGATTTTGTTACAGAAGAATTCCAAGACCTTGGTTCAAAGGTCTTGTGATGTTGCTGAAGGCAGCAGGAGGCACAGTGAAATCTTTGATGATGGTGAAGATTTTCTCGCTGTTGTTAGTGCTTAGTGCTGGTGCTGATGCGATCTGGAAGAGCTGTGCAACTTAGTGTTCTGTATCTGTTGGTGGTAGCATCTAAGGACTGATTTGAAGACCTCTTTATTTGCGGTATCTTCACTTGTTCTCCATTTGTGCTGCAGATGCTTGTAGTGGCATTTCGTCAGACTGAGTTCCTCTTTGCACGAGCTGGCCTGTGGTCGTGCTCTTGCCATTGGGACGCACTGAAAGTGAGCCAGGATGTTGGTGCATGCGATGATCCAGAAGTTGAGGTTTTTGATGGCTTTCAGCAAGTCGCTGGTGTGCTCAGGCCAGTGCTCAGAGAAGGCAGAAGCCCACTGCTCTTCTGAAATGCTTTTCCAACCATGGCAGGCAGTTCTTGTGGTGGTATGTCTGTGATACTGTGGAATGGGTATGCTGAAACTGACAAGGAAAAGGTCTGTCAAGGTCATAGTTGCTGGCTTGTTGACTGTGATGTGGCTGATTGAGGAGAATATCTGGTCCCATAGGTGTGCGGCATAGTGGTTGGGTTTGGTAATGTGCTGAGTGAACCCAAGGTTTCCAAAGTTGTCTGGAAGGGCTGTAGAGTTTGGGTCGATGTGATCTTCTACATGGAAGTTACGATCTCTTAGGAGGATGAATGTACTGGATTTGATGATGAGGGGTGGGACAAAGTCTTTGCAGGAGGAGGGTGTGACTGTTCCTTTCATGTTGTGTGGTGCAGTGTGGGTGCAGTGCAGGGCGTGGCGGCCAGTGTTAACAGCATGGAGGAGCACAGCAGGGTATAGTGGGTACGGGGAGAACCAGGGTTCCTGGCACTGGGCGTGGTCCAGGCATGAATGAACACAGACAGACTTGCCTTTGGGGTGCCAGCGGCACACCTACTGCGCATTCACGCTGCAGCCACCATTAAGCAGGTCCCAGGAGGAGTGCAGGGTACCATGGGCAGGAAATCAGTGATGTCACTTCCTGTGCATATGGATGACGGGAAATCCAGTGATGTCACTTTTTGTGTAGATGAATGGTGAGAAATCCACAGATGAGCAATAGGAAATGAAGTCCTCTTGCCTTGTTTTAAAGATGGTTTTGGCGGGAAAACAGTGATGTCACTGCCTGTGCAGATGAATGATGGAAAACCCAGTTATGTCACTTTCTGTGGCTTTCAGTTGGACTATCAGTGTGAAGATGATATGCAGATGACAGCCTGATTTTCAATTTTGAATATTTACAAAAATCTTTCAATAATCTGGAGATGAACTGAGTCCCAGGATCAGAAACTCCTATTATGGGTGACCCATGATGTTTTACTACATGTTAAATAAAGAAAACTAGTCTAAGATGCTGATGGCAACCCTTTAGTGGGTGTAAAAGGGCCAATCTTTGAAAAGGGTTCAACAATTACAAGAATGGCTGTGAACCATTTATCGGATGGAAGTTCTACAATCAAGTCAATGGAATTAATTTGCCAAGGTTATTTGGGAACTTCCAAAGGTTGTAACAGTCTTATTAGCTTATTATGTTCATGCTTGTTTCTGTAGCAAATGTCACAAGTGGAAACATACTCCTTTATAGCTGTACTCATGTTTTCCCACCAAAATTGTCTTTTCATTAATTTAGTTGTTTTAATTATCCCTAGATGGTCTGCTATCGGAGATTAGTGAATTTCCTTTAATGCCTTATTTATAATATCCACTGTAGGTAAAAGTAGACATTGGTTAAACTGTGGTAACTGGTTTTCAATTCTCCTTCTTTCATCCTTATCAGCCCAATTCATCATTTTCTCATCGGACATATCTCTCTTAGTACTTTCTGAAATGGATAACATAATGATTTTCTCTTTGGGAATTATTGGATAGACTGTTTGTTACTTTTCATAACTGTCATCATTTCTATAAGACAATGACTCAACCTTTTGATTTAGTTTCCTCGGTCTGAAAGATGTGACAAAATAATAGTATCAGAAGAATAACAGCCACCTCGCCTGTTTAGCTTTTAATGCCTTTCTGATCATAAGAACAACAAATTACAGTGGTCTGTAAACCGTGACTGGAACGTGTGTTCCAAACACATAATGTCTCCATTCTGTGAATGCTACTTTAACAGCCAATAGCTCTTTCCCAGAAATTATACAATTCTTTTTGGAAGACTCACAATGCAAAAATGAGTATGTAAGGCTATATGACATACATTGTTAGTTTTGGATTTTAGTTGCTATATATTTTTTGTTGCTATGCAATTGGCCATCAGAGATAAGCACCAGCAAAGCCAATAGGCCTTGATTTAGGATCACTGAAGAACTTCCAACATACAATTTAGATCAGTCAGTTTTGGGGATAAATAAGCTACTGGATGTATTTGACCATTCTCTGAATGTCTCTGTGAGGATACTGTCCCATAAGTATGCCTGATGCATAAGCTTCAACAGAGAAAGGTATAATAGTGTCAGAATGTCTAAGAATCAGCCCTAAAGTAAACCTGGTTTTCAATTCCTGGAATGCTTCTTTGACCTCCTGATTTGGTCTAAAAAGGAACCCCCTAGTTTAATGGCTTAGTAATGGGTAATATGTGCTGAGAAAAAACTTTATAAAAAGTCTGTAAAAGTGTACAAAGCCTAAAAAACTCTGAACGACTTTACCTGTCTTTGTAATGGGCAGACACTGATTGCCTAAATCTTCTTCTTATCCATCTTTACCCGGGAAACACAGACTCTCACTTTTCAGCCTTTGCATATAAATGATTTTGTCACAATTTTTGCCATACTCTCCATACATGCTGAACAGGTTCCTGTCTGTCTTTTGATAATATAAGAATATCACCAATGTAAACAATGACCAGAATGTCAATATATTCTTTAAGGATGTCATCATCCCTTCAGGCTTTGAATGCATTTTATAAAGATAACCCTGAAACCCCTAAGTATGACATTAAAGAGTGGGTACTGCCTTGATTGCACGATATAAGGGTGCTCAATTGTCAAGTAATAGGAAATAACAAGTTCAAATGGTGTCTGTTACCCAATTGGAGAACTACATATGAGGATGTTCCGGATTGGAGGAAAATTGATGTGTGTGGTGGTGAAGCCGCAACAAAATTAATATTTACCTGTATCTCTCAGGATGCAGGATTTAAGATACAGCAGCCATCTTGGATTATGATTGTATAAAAGGAGAGGGAATTCTGAGTCTTGCTGCTTTCCAAAGCAGTTTGTGTTGGGCAGTCATCAGAGGATCACTGGGGAGCCAGTGTCTTGCATGTTTGGAACTTTGACTTGCTACTTTTGCACTCTCTTGTCTACTCAGATTGTTCTCTAACTCATTACCATATTCAAGGACTAGTATATGTGTCCCTTTTTTGTTCATGCACTATTTCTATCACATTTGCATTTTTAGCACATTTTGCATTTTGTGTCTCTCCTATTCTCATCATCAGCATTGTACATATCATCATGTTATTCCTGGATTTACAAGGCTGGACCTTGCTTTGAAATCATGTGCATTGGAATATCTCCTAAGCTCACAAGAGTCATACTAAAAACTAAACTGCAAGGATTTTCAAGAGTACAAATAATAACCATTGTTTTCTTATATTTCCAGGGAGAGACAGTGTTAAGATTTAGTGAAGAAAGGACTGAGTTAGAGGACTTGATACTTGAGGTGGTTATGTAAAAGGATTCTACATGATATAAATACTACAAAGTTCTTTTCTAATCTGGTATTGCTTCATTGCACACTTCCAAAGCAATTCCGAAGAGCGTGTGATGAGGCTCGCATCAGTGTTTTCTCTCTCTTTCGCTTATCCTTTTCCCCTCTGTATGGGCTGCTGTGATTTTTGTTACAATTAGAAGTCATAGTCCCTCTCTGTGGAGGTGAATAGAATTAGCTTCATGGTACTCCTGCAGACTGGTAACGAAAATGCAAGAACCATGACATTACGTTTCTCAAAGGTAGGTAACCAGGTACCAAAGTAACCATGAATTGGTTGAGTCATTAGGGTACCAAACCCATCAAAATCATGCAAATTAAATGCACCATGATTGTCCTGGAAGATGGGTACACTTGGAGAATGGACAGATTAGGCAAGTACTGTGTCTCGAAATGCCGGTCACAACTGAGTACCACCGAGCGCAACGCAGGAGCACCATGTGAACTATTTGACCAAAATGCCAAAATGCCAAAAATGCGAGGAACCAACACAAAGCAAGTTGGCACAAGAACTATGAAATGAACTACAAACTCCTTCTATTCTTCATATTATACCAACAAACTTCTTTTACTCTTTACATTCTACCAGTGTATTAATTGGTTCCACCCTGGTTTGTAATTTTCCCCTCTCCTGGCATTCCTATTTTGTCCAGATGAAAGCAAAATGTGTTATCAGTAAGGACTCATTAAGCTTTGCACCCTATCCCATTGTCCCTCTCCCTACCCCATCCCTTGTCATTGTTGGTTTGTACCTTGTGGTGACTGTTGGAATGCTGGTGTTAGGCAGTTGGTGAAAGAAAGAGATAGTACTTTGAGGAGGCCATTGACGTGCATTTTTCAGCAATAACGTTTTCTTCTTGAATTTACCTGTTTGTATTCTCCACTTATCTTTAGACCAATAGACACTGCTATATCCTCCTCTATGCAGATCAATGATACGTCAATTCAAGCTTCTGTAGCTCACACAAGCAGTTTCGAGAGTCGAGATTTCTTTTTATTTGGCTCACTGTCTCAACGTTTTTGTTACAGCATCAAGCAGTGCAGCAGCTAGATGTAAATGTGTTGCATTGACTTTTCAAGAGCAATGCCGTGTTTGCATGGGAAGCCTTCCGCCAAGCTTGCAGGAGCTGCAAGCACATTCCATTTCACATGGGACAGAGAGACATTGCTTTGCCTGAGCATCTCCATGGATCCTTAAACTCATCCCCTCTACTTCTTATTACTACCTGCCCTTCCTGTTATAGGCCTGTCCTCCCAAACCCATCTAGATCTGTTCTGTAACTTCCCTACTCTTCCTTCCTGTTATTTCATTGATGTGACTCCCCCACTGTGCCTCATTCTGGTAATCTTTTCCCCATCACTCTCATTCATTTATGTCACAGAGCTTGCCCCCTCACAGAACTGTTCCTATTGTTTTCCACCCCTGAGCCACTAACCACTTGTGCCCCTGAATGACCTATTTGAATGTTCTGCACTGGAGTGTTGACCACACTCACCCTTCACTTCCTGCGCGACGATGCCTGTACTCCAGCCTAATGTTCAGTCACTCAACCATTCGCTCACATTCTTCACCTACACATATACTACCCTTTCATCCACATACAAAGAATCGCTCCACCTACCTGTGTTACTGCACATAAACAGTGACAATACTGTATTAGACAGAGTCCCAAAGCCATCCTGACACTCTAAGGGCCATTCTCAAGACGGAAACCCTCATTGTCAAATGTGGCAAAAGTTGTAGCAAATACTCCTGGAGAAGAGTATTTTGGGGCCCTTTTTGAAGTAACATTAGTAGTGCGTTATGATCACGGTTAGTTTACACTAATATATACTCTGTGTAACTAATATATAAAAAGAAGAAAGGACTACAAAAAAATTACGTATCCTCATGATTTACCAGACTTTCATGTGTACTTTACAAATGCACTGACAAGGGGGGAATTAGTATTGTGTGATGGTATAACAAACTACATGTTTTTATTGATTATTTTCATATTACACTCCTAACCTTTAGTGTATTAAGACTTGCAACTCATAACTGTTTGAACGTGCCAAAAGTATTTCTTAGTCATTTGTAGAAAGTGTACACATAATGTGACCTGTGTGTTGTTAATTTGGCCTAACTGTGGGCATGAAATGCATTTCTAATATAATTTCCAACTAACGTCTGAATTCATATTTTGCTTGTATTGTGGAATGTTGCATGTATCTTGTGTGCCCACTGCAGGTGGAGAGAAAGAAGTATTGTTCCTAGTAGATAGAGAGGCCCGAGAAGGAGAAAAGCGATGACGGTTGGAGGACAAGTTCTTGTGGGAGAAGGAGATGCACCAAGGACATATACAAAATATCTCTGCTTGTGAACGTGGAGGCAGAGAATGGAAGCCGGAAGGTGCTGGAAATGGTCATTTACTAGTGGCACGATGGGAGGTGCCTTAATTTAGAGACTGCTTATGTTGTGATGTAGTTGGGGACAGCTGACACTCTACTTTAGGGCTCCTCAAGGTATAGAAATCTTCTTAAGCTTGGTGGCTTGATGCACTTGACCCTGGTCGGAGTTACTTCTTAGGAAGGCTCTAACAGCTGACACATTTTTCCCCACCTTTGCTGAACTTACTCTAGATTAGGATTCCCATTTTAAGGTAGTGTGGGGATAGTTAGGGATTTGTAGGGCCTTTACTTGAAACTTGATGCAATCCAAAGTGCTTTTTTGTTTTTTGATAACATATGTTGCTGTGATCAGGTTAGTTGTTTTCTTTTTGCTGTACCGCCTTAATTGATTTCGGAGATTCAGCTTCATTCAGTTTACTTTGTATTTTTACACCATAATGCTTAGATTGGTGTATATTACTCTGTTTCAAAATTTGAATTAAACAAACTAACTTGAATTTGGCTTTTGACCTGGATTTTATCTGGAAGCGTGGAAATTTAAGTTCTAGGGGGTATATTTACAAGAACGTGGGATAACTACCGCAAAAGTAGCTTAACACAACTCTCAACATCGCAGCCCATCGCTGGAAAATAACCCCATGTCAACGTGGAATTCACAACAAGGCGGTACCATGCGATAGTCTGCCGAAACCGCAGACAATGTCTGCGACACAACCACCCCGATGGAGATAAAAACACGAACCACAACACCAAAAAACCTGCGATGGGCCAAAGCGTGATGAGGAAATCAGCGATAAGCAGCGCCAGGCCTGCAACACACACCTGGCCGGTGGGAAAAATCTCCATAAAAGTAAAAAAACACCCAAACACAAACTGACCAACACCCAAGCACCATGGAGGCAGCTGGAGCAGGCACAAAGGACGAGCGAAACCCCACAAGCACCCCGGACGACCAGCCCAGGAACTCGGGGACAGGGAAGGGCAAGGACAAGAAGAAGAGGAAGACGAAGTTCAGTCCGCAGCCGAACAGGATCATAGTCACGGAGGTGATGGAACACCATCAACAACTGTTCGTCACCTCCAACGTGTCATTGGGCACCAAAACTGGAATATGGCGGCACATCGTGGACAAGGTGAATGCCGTTGGAGAGCACAAGAGGACAATGGACGAGGTCAAGAGGTGGTGGAATGACATCAAGCGGAAAACCAAGGAGAAACTCGCAGCCAACCAGAAGGCAGCAATGCAGACTGGAGGTTGGGGCCCAGAGCCACAGCTCAAGCTGGATGACACAGAGGAGCTGGTGTCGACAGTCATCAGTGTGGATACTATGGCTGGAGTCGGGGGACCGGACACTGCTCGACAGGACAGAACACAACCACAACAGGGTGCATGACCACCAGGTACTGGGGGGACGTGTGGAGATGGCCACGATGGCACACATGCACAATCAAGCACAGCACAGTGCACACCCTCAATGACTCTGGGTCATCGTCCAGATCCACAGACTGTCACAATGTACTATGCTATGCTGTCTGAATGTCAACATGTACCATGCGGCTACATACATGTGGACACATTGCAATACACCATCTCTTCTTCACATTGCAGGGCCACCTTCAACACCCCCTGCAGATCAGTCCCAGCCACTCTTCACTGATGACGAGGAGGACAACCCCAACATCGACACCCAAGCCCTCCTAGACATCATTGACATCATCCGCGACTCACCTCCAGGATCAGGGCTGACCAGCTGCATCGAGGAGACCCCACCCACCACCCAAACCACCCAGCAGGATGCACCCACGGCCCCACCAGTCTCCCAGGACCCCCAGGAACAACACGTGGCCTTCTAACGCCGTGTGCTGGAGGCCCAGAGGGAGACGGTTGAGCAGGTGCGGGTGGGGTTCAACCTCATGGCTACCAAACTGGACACCATCCATGGGTGTCTAGTCCCACTCCATGGCCTCCAACGAGCCCGTACTGACATCACTGGAGTCCTGACATGGAGACAAGAACACCTGTCCGCTCAGAGGGGCTCCAGCGATAGCAGCCGTGAGCTGGCACACCTTTGGAGACTCATGGAGGACATGGTGCGGATGGAAAGGATGGCAGCCACCACTGTACATTAGCGAAATGTAGCAGGGATCTACCATACCCTGCAGACCATCATCATAGCATTGCTGCCACAAGGCATGGCGCTGATGAATGCTGTTGACCCCACACCATCCACATCTCTGTCCCCTGGTGTGTCAGTGCCCCACAGTGCGGCAGGCGTATCCACTCCGGCATCTGATGTGTCACTGCAACACAGTGCGGCCGACAACCCTCCTCCGGCCCCTGATGTGTCTGTGGCACACAGTGCCCCAGACGGTACTGCAACACCCACAGGTGGGCAGAGCACCCATCTGGGGACGAGGACGTGGATGGGTTTGTGATCAGGAGGCACTAGCATTCATCTACACCACCTGGCCTGTTCCTGCTTGGTGCCGCACATGGCCCTATGACCTACCACTGACCCCTGATACACTCCGATGCACTCACCTTGGACAGCGACATGGACTGCCATATCCTGTTTGATGACCACTGACACGGCGACCACACTGCGGACTGTACCCTACCTCTTCCGCAGGGCTTGCCATCCCCGGATGGACTCTGGCTGGCCCTCCACGGGCCCATCTTGTGTAGTGTGCTCGGCATTGCCCTGTACCGCTCCAGCTGCAGGACTGCACTGGATGTGCAATAAACATCCAGTGACGCACTGCTGTGTTATGTCGTTCATCATCCATGTATGAATGCGTGGGTGAATGTAGGGACAGTGATGTCCCTTGCGTCAATGATGCTCATCCTGTGGGATGCCGCTCAGAGGGTGCTACATAACATATTGTGTACTGGGTCCCATAAACACTACAACAGGGACACACGCATCAGTCAATTCCATGTTTGGACTTTGACTGAACCACGCATAGATCCCACGTGTCATAGTTGCAAGCCCTGCTCTGGTCTGAGGTACAGCAGGCCAGACCACTCCTCTTACGTGCCGAGGAGGGGCCTGATTGCTACCCTTCGTAGGCGTACTCGCTGGTGGTGTGCAGGTCACTGGTCTAGTTGTCAGCATGTCACAGCCACTCCCTGGGGGCAGGTTTGCATGCACACCACACCCATCCAACACAGGCGTCACAGGCCATGTGACTTCACCCACATAAGGGGCCGATGATGTCACATTCCCCTCTGCCGGTGGTGACTGGATGACGGACGCTCCATGGTTCTCAATCATAAAGGGCCCATGAGTTGTTGCGCACAGGGTTAGTGGCACCCGAGGCCTTGCGGCCGTGACGCGCCTGCCACCACGTGGCGCTGACTGGTGTTGCACAGGGTTAGTGGCCCCCAAGGCCTTGCGTCCATCACGGGCCTGCCACCACGTGGTGCTCACTGGGGTTGCACAGGGTTAGTGGCACCCGAGGCCTTGCGTCTGTCACGGGCCTGCCACCACATGGTGCTGACTGGGCTTGCACAGGGTTAGTGGCAGAGCCAGCGGGCAGCGTGGGCCTACCGCCATGTGGCGTCGCTTCTGGGATCACAGAGTTGGTGGCACCTATTGGGCAGTGCGGGTGTGCAGCCTGCGATGAGGCCGGGTGCCCTGGTATGTTCTCTGCCATGGAGTAATCAAGACCCAGCACCAAATGTGAGACCTGGTGGCCTGCGGAGCGGGGTGGCATGGTGTGGAGTGTGTCATGTCTGCGGGCCCCGGGCTTGTGGCCTGCAGCGGCATGTGGTGGGACATCCTGTCTGCACGCCGGTGGTGGAAGGTGATGTGGTGTGCCACAAGTAGAACTAAGTACTTGCGTATCGTATGCCAAGGACATTAAAAGGTGTGAAGATTGCAAATGAGCATACATTTCCAATATATATTTATTGGAAGTGAAAGCTAAATAAACAACAATGGTGCATATTTTAAATGCAAGGTAACAAAAATCTCACTTCCAATCCATACAAATGGAAACATGCTCAGCTGCAATCTTTCTCTTTATAATTGCATTAAGGGTGCAGTACCTTATGTGGCCAATAGAGGTCCCTTTACAACTCCACAGGGACACCTAGTAACTGCCTGTGGTACTGCACCCTTTCCTTGCTTCGTGTAAATAATTGTATTACTTATGCTACTGCTGGGATATTTTTTAACAGCACCAAAAATCAAACAAACATTACCATTTGCAACGCCAATAGCTCAAACTTTCACTAATGCGAGACCTATTGTATTTCAAATGCTTGTTTAACTCTACGTCTGCACCGCAACATTCCCTTTGCTCTATGTGCTATCTTGTCTTTTTTCCTTCAGATTGCCTGCACCAGGCCTTTTTTAATATAAAATGCTTATCATCTCATCCTATAGTATGCTGCATCCCCACTGTTATTTTTATGCACGGCTGGTGTCACAAGCTACTTCAAGAAACACATTTAATGATCACAAACTTTATTTGCTTTTACTATAGTTTATTTGCAGATTTTTCTATGGATCGATTAGAGCATACTTTTGATAAATGCGAACCTACAGCAAAAATGTAATTGTGCTTACAATTATTAGGCAAGTTTTGTATGTTTGACAGAAGCCACTGCCACAACATCTGTTTATCTTCACTTAGTTTCCTTGTACTGTGGTCTAAATGTTGTCGTTTGTCAATCACCATTCGATAGCTATTTAAATAAAATCCTCTTTCCAGAGGGCTGAGGTCAGTATCCATTCCAAGGACACATCATTTCTGTGCCTAATATACTCAATTACAGCGTTACCCTTTATTTTAGGTATATGGATTTGATTGATGTAGGTAATCCCAATTAATCCCTGATTTCCAAGAGCAATTCCCATTGAGGACCTCCACATCTACCATTATTACAGCCAAAGAGTATTCTTGGCACCTTGTATTTGAATTGTAATAAATTGGTCTGTTCCACAAACATGGACACTTCTCCCTGGCAGAAGTCCTTCTTGGCTTTTGCTACTGTTACAGAGAAGACCTTTGCCAATCATGCTATGTTATAAAATATTTGTATTGCATGCAACTGCCACCGGTCTAGCATAGTAATCCTCAAACTGCCCTCAACAATTACAAGGGGTGCTGTATTTGGGGCTGGGATAGTATGTGGTAGTTGTACATGCGATGTGAGTAGAAGTAGGTAATTGTTCATTGTACCTGATCAATTATGGTTATATATTCATAATATTATATATAGAAATATTGTCTGACATAAATATTGTGGTGTAAATATTGGTTACAAAAGTATTGTTCTGCTGGGTACACATTTCCTATTATTAACTCCGATTGGGTGATAGTTTGGTGGATGATATTTGGGACAAGATATTTCTGTCTGACTATATTCCGACACGAATATTCCGGTACCACTTCATCTACTGTTCACAGAGTGCAATTCAGTAGGTAGTGGATCATCGGTATGGCTTGGGAATCCCTGGAGGCAATATGCTGGCAATCCTTGTTTGTGTATGGCCCAAGCTCTGGTTGTTTGGCGTGACTTATTGTGTAGTAGCAGCTTGTTATTTAGGAGTTGAAGAGAGTTAAAGCTCATGCAGAGGTCTAAAACTTGAAGAGGTAAATTTGATTGACTTCCGGCAAACAGAGAGGTTTTGTTTTTAGGTCGAACCTGGGCAGTGCATGCACTGCTCTGCGAGGCTTTTTGTATTCAGGTAGGGACCTGAAGCTCCGCCCACTCTCCGCCCATATTTTCATTGGCTTGTGTCATTATCTACTGTAAACTGTGGCTGTTCATTGGTCAATAGGCATAGTAGTCCCTCCTTAGTACCGCCATGTCTCATTCTGTAACTTCCCATGGTGACATTCCCTGTTACGTGTGTTGTTACGCGGTAGGCTTTAATCATAGCCACCTAGCACTATTTTCTCAAATAGCTTTGTCCTGCCTGCTGTTGCCGGCAGGACATGCTCTCGCCTAACGCTTTTTTATATTTTTAAGGCACGGGCGCCGACCGCATTTGCAATGCAATAGGTCTCGCATTTGTGAGAGTTTAAGCTATTGGCATTGTAAATGACAATTCTTTTTATTTATCTGTTTTGAAAACAACACATAAATAAAAGGCATTGTCATTTACAATGCCAATAGCTCAAACTCTCGAGACCTATTGCATTGCAAATGCTTGTTTTTGTAAGTGGATGGAATAGAGTTTCATAGTTTGCTTGTTTGGACGATAAAGACGTATATTTTGAATTCAATAACCACTAACAAGATTGATATAGCAAAACAAGCTATATTACATCTCATCATTGTATTTCTTTAAGAAATCATGATGTTTACATGATCCCATGACAGAAGAGCAGTACAAATAATTCAGATTAAAAATAAAACATTGGTACCTTTTTGGATATGCCGTTCTAAAAGCTGTTGGCCCCCCAACTCTCCCGGTGGTCAGATTTGCACAAGTAACAGTGACTTCTTCATGTGTATGTTTTTTTTAATCAAACCTGCTTGTCCCACATATCTGGACAAATCGAGTTTTATCTCAGCTAATAACTTTTAATGTCTTGCTGGTTTCATGTACCTTAATGTAAATGTACACACTAAGGATAATGAACAAAAATAGTGTGAATTGGGAGGAGGAGCCTAGCGCGCATCCAAGATGGTCGCGTGAGCACAGGGCTCCCCGGACCCTCGCTGCTCCTCGGAATTTATCATGACTTTATCCTGACTTGGCTGACGGAATCTGGAAGGCGAATTCTGGCTGAACGTTGACCTTCTTTCAGAAACCGAATCGGACCTGGGAATCCTGATCTAAGGTGGTTTGAACTTTCGAGGCCCAATCGATGGCTGTGCCCGGTGCGAGGGTGACCTGTGGAGCCGGGGCGTAATTGAACAACAGCGGCAGCGGATCTGTGCCAGTGGCCGCTCCATTACTTTCGGTTTCACTTTTGGATCCCTGAGGGGCTGGAAATCGTAACTGCTTGGAGCGGCTGGGTGTTTATCTCTGCTGGATGCCCTTGTCTCCGCCTGCCACCAGTGTGCCCGTTGACTTTGGTTTCCTTGCCCGGCCGCATCACGGTATCTGGTGCGGCTCCTGACTGAGTGGCCGGTGCCCCCTTGACGCTTGGCCGGTGGTCCCCGTTGGTGAGCGTGGTTCTCATGGGTGGCAGGGGGGGCCCCGAGGGGCGTAAGACTAAGACATCCCTCCACGGGGAACCGGTCCAGACGAACAACATGGACCGCTATACTCAAGGAAGAGGGTCCCCTGGAGCGGCCGGTGCCCCCTCGGACGAAGCTGGTGGTGGCCCGTCCATTTCTTCGGATCCGTCCCTGCAGGACATTATGGGCGCCATTAACGGCATCAAGGAGACTATTGCTACGCAATACGAGGCCTTGGCCCGTAAAATCGACACGGTGGCTATTGATGTCGCACTGATTCGGGCGGATCTCTCTAAGACCAACGAGAGGGTTCAATCGCTTGACGTGCGGACGTCCACCCTGGTTGCGGATGTGTCGGACCAGCGGGCCACTCTCGGCGACCTCAAGTCGGCCAACGATCTGATGGCCCGGCGGCTGGAGGACTTTGAGGGACGGGCCCGCCGCAATAACATCCGCGTCATAGGCGTCCTGGAGACCTCCGACAACCACCCGGTGGATCTCATGGTGGAGGAGCTCATCCTCAAGCAGCTTGCCCCCGCCGGCCTGAGTAAGTTCTTTGCCGTGGAGCGGGCCCATCGAGTTCCGGGCGGTCGGCCGCGGCCGGGGGCCCCCCCGAGGCCTATTGTTGCCAAACTTTTCTACTACAGAGACCGAGATGTGATTTTGCAGGCCTCGCGGGCCCATGGCCCGGTCCGCCATGAGAATGCGTCTATTAACTTTTTCCCGGACTTCACCCAACTTGTCCAGAAACAGAGGATGGGCTTCCAGGGGGTAAAGCGTCGCCTCCGCGACCTGGGTCTCAAGTACTCCATGCTTTTTCCTGCTAGGCTCCGAGTGGAACACGACGATCGGACAACCTTTTTTTGACTCTCCCGCGACTGTGAGTGACTGGCTTGACTCGCTGCCGGGCCGCGGGGACCGGCCTGGGCCCTTTGCTGGTACCGAGGGTGGCGGGTCTCCCTCGGAGTGACTTTGGTCCTTGACTTTGCCATTTTGTACTGTTCGGCTGGGTTCAACTTCTTTTTTGCATTTTGTTTCATTATGATCTATGTGGGGGGCGGTCGGGGACGGGTCCCTCTCCTCCTCCGGGGTCTTTCCGTAGAATGGGGTTTATGGGGCGACAGGCACACTGCAAGTTGGGGTGGTTTTTTAGGTCGCAGGGGTGCAGGGTGGGGGGAGTTGGAAGTTGGGGGGGGTTGGGGGGTTTTGATTTGTGTTTTGTTTTTAATGCGAGGTCTTTGTTCTGTTCCAGTTTCGGGCGTTGCGCTATCTGCTGGGGGACACTTGATCGATTGGAGGGGATGGGGGGGGACGGGTTGAGGTTGATGTCATGGAACGTCAATGGATTGGGGGACCGTATCAAACGGGGTGTTGTGCTGCAGTATTTGCGACGTATGTCTCCTGATGTGGTGTTTTTACAGGAGACACATCTGGTGGGTAACGTTTGTCATGCCATGAACAGGGGGGGGGTACCGACTTGTTGCCCATTCTGGTTTCACCACTGGCTCTAGAGGGGTTGGCATTCTCCTGCGTTCTTCACTTCCGCTGGAGATCACCAGGGTAGTCCCGGACGATAGAGGGCGCTATGTGGCTTTGACTGGGCGGTGGGAGGGGCAGTCCCTTTCCTTGGTCTCTGTCTATGTTCCCCCGGGCCTCCAGAACTCCACCTTTTCAGACTTGGGTCGAATGCTGCTTGAGCTTCCTGACAGTCTTCTGCTTATGGGTGGGGATTTCAATTCGGTAGTCTCGGGCGACCGGGATCGCCACCCGCCCAGGGCCCTCCCTGCTGCGCAGGCGTGGCTTGGCGGATTCTTGGAGACCTTCGGTCTGGTCGATTGCTGGAGGTTAATGCATCCTACACAGTGTCAGTACACCTTTCACTCTGGGGCGCATGGGAGTCTCTCCAGATTGGATTACTTTCTTATGCCCGCGGCCCAGACTGCCCGGATTCGAGAGGTTAAGCACCTGGCCCGGGGTATTTCTGATCATTCCCCACTGTGGTTGCTTTTTGACACTGGGACGCGGTCTGCTGGGCGGATCGCTCCTATTAACCCTTGGTACCTGCGGAACCCCACGATCCGCGATAGCCTGGTCAAGTCGATTGACCAATACTTCCTTGAGAATGATGGGTCGGTGATGTCCGCAGTGTCCCTGTGGGAAGCTTTTAAGGCAGTACTCCGTGGGCAGGCCCTATCCCAGATAGTGGCGGCTAAGAAGGTTAAGATGGAGGCGGTGGTGAAGCTGGAGACCGACATCTTGGGGTTGGAGGCGGCCTTGGAGACGGGTGTCACTCCGGATGGGCTACATGCCCTCAGCCTGAAGCAGTTCGAGTATAAGTCCCTTGTCACTGACGCTGCCAAGACCATGTATAGGGAGCAGCAGGGTAGGTTGTATGATGCTGGGGACAAGGCTGGTAAATTGATTGCTTGGCTGGATAGGAAGGAGAGAGTGAATCTTGTGGTCCCAGAGCTCCGGGTTGCGGATGGAGTGTGTGTGACTGAGCCTGGCGAGATTGTGGAGTGTTTTGCTGACCACCTCCGGGCGGTGTATTCCCCGGTGTCTGATAGAGATGAAGACGACTCTCGTCTTCTACTACGGGATATTGCCCTGCCCGGCTTATCCGTCGAGGACCGTGAGCAGTTGGATGCCCCCTTGTCCGTCGATGAGATTGCTACTGCGATTAGCTCCCTTCGCTCGGGCAAAGCCATGGGCCCCAATGGCCTGCCGATCGAACTATATAAACTACGCCCGGATAAAATCGCGCCCTTCCTTCGTCGTATGTTTCAGGAGTCGAACGAGAGGGGTTCCCTTCCCGCCGACCAGCGTCTGGCGACTATAGTCGTGATTCCCAAGGAGGGTAAACCACGTGACCGCTGTGCTTCGTATAGGCCTATCTCCCTCTTAAACGCAGAACCCAAAATCCTGGCTAAAGTCCTCGCCAACCGCTTGCTGAGCGTTATCTGTGATCTGATTCATCCGGATCAATGCGGCTTCATCCCCCACCGTAATACCGCTCTTAATCTGCGGCGTCTGCACGGCGTCCTAGCTAGGGCGGAGTACTTTTCTGAACCAGCCGTATTGGTTTCCTTGGACGCCACCATGGCCTTTGATACCATCGAGTGGCCATTCCTCTGGGCGGTCTTGGAGAAGTTTGGCTTTGGGGAGGGATTTCTTAGCTGGGTGAAGCTTCTTTATGCCGGACCAATGGCTCAGGTGGTTGTCAATGGGCGGGCTTCCCGGCCTTTTGCTCTCGGGAGGGGCACTAGGCAGGGGTGCCCGTTGTCCCCTCTGCTTTTTGCTCTTGCCTTGGAACCGCTCGCCGCCTGGCTCCGCTGGGAGCCCTCTATCAGAGGGATCCGGTGGGCCGCGGGCTTCGAGGATCGGGTCTCGCTGTACGCGGATGATATTCTTCTGTACCTCACCTCGCCGCGACAGTCGCTTAATGTTCTCTTTGATGTCCTCACTTCCTTTGGGAGAAACTCGGGTTTGATAATTAACTGGTCCAAATCTTGCGTGTACCCTATCTCTGGTGGCCCTCCCCTTTTGCCGCCTCTACTTCCTATCCAAACGTCTTCATCCGGCTTTAAGTACCTGGGGGTATATGTTTCGTTGGACCCGGTGGTCCGCTATGAGCAGAACCTCCTGTCTCCACTCCGACGTTTGAGGGTGGATACGGCTCGTTGGTGTAGGTTGCCCCTGTCTCCGCTTGGTCGCGCGGCCCTGTTTAAAATGATGTCCCTTCCCAGATTTCTTTACGCACTTCAGAACTCCTTTGATGTCATTCCGGTGGCCTACTTTCGGGAGGTGGAGAGTCTGCAGAGGAGACTGGTTTGGGACGGGCGGGCGCGTATCGCTCTGGCAAAGCTTACTCTCCCCTGGTATGACGGGGGCATCGCGCTTCCTGACATTAGACGGTACTATTGGGCCTCCCAACTGTCGGCAATTAACCATGCCACGTATGCTCCTGGTCTGAACCCGGCGTATGAGATGGATAAATTCCTGCTTCCCGGCGGTAATTATAACAGAGCGCTTTACTCCCGATCTGCTGGTAGGACCCTCACGGGCCCTACTAGGATTGCGGTACGGGTGTGGAAGGCGGCGAATGTAGCGATGGGCTGGAGTGAGCGTTTAACGTGTGCTACTCCCTTGTTTGCCTCAGACCGCCTGGGGAGCCTCTGGACGACGAAAGGCTTTGAGCACTGGGACACGATCGGCATTAGCAGAGTGGGGGATCTGTGGGTTAAAGGCGCGGTCAAGACCTTCGCGGCGCTCCGGAGCGAGTATGAGCTTAGTGAGAGGGAGTTTTTCCGCTACGCTCAGGTTCGGCATGCCCTGCTCTCGGTTTTTGGGGAAGGGACCACGGTCCCTGTTTCTTCGCCCCTCGAGGACCGCATACTCGACGGTCACGTTCCCGATAGTACTATCTCTTTGATCTATAAAAAATTGATAAATAATCGGGCTGACCTCTTGGTGCGTCTACGGGAGGCATGGACGGGGGATGGGGTTGAGTTGGACGACGAGGACTGGCAGTCCGCGCTGTCATCTCCTAAGGAGGTTGCCATCCCGGCCCGTCTCCATTTGGTCCAGCTTAAGATTCTCCATCGCGTTTACGTGACGGGTCCCCGATTGGTCTCGATGGGGTTTTCTGAGGACGGGCTCTGTATGCGTGGCTGTGGGCTCAGTGCCACCTTTCTCCACATCCTGTGGGAGTGCCGCGAGGTGGTGGAATACTGGCGTCAGGTGCATGAGGTTATGAGGCGAGTCACCGGGGTCACGCTGTTGCCGGAGGTGCGTCGCTGTGTTCTGAATGTGTGGGAGCCCAATGACTATAACGCGGCCCAGACTCGGTGGGCGGCCCTGGGGAACATGATAGCAAAGAGGGACATAGCGCAGCTTTGGGGTTCGCAGCGGCCCCCCACCGTGTCTGTCTGGAAGGAGAACATGGACTGGTGCATGTTCAGGGAAAAGACTGTGTATGTGGCTCGTGGTAAACCCGGGGCTTGGAGTAGAATTTGGGGGCAGTGGAATGTGTATCGTGGAAGTATTTGTGCTCCCCCCCTGGTGGAAACGCCTGAGGTAGCCTTGTCCCCCTGATCCTTGATGGTTCCTTACTTATCTGGCACATCTGAGTATAGATTTGGTATTCCCGTTTCTCCCCCCCCCTACCTCTTAGTTCCCCTTCTTCTTGACTGCCATCGGGTGGTCGGGTATGGAAGTGCCCCTGCTGTGGTCCGACGCCCATCTCATGTTTTCTTGCCTCGCTTTTTGTTTTAAGTTGTTATTTATGTTAAAAGGGTGTATCCTGATTTCCTTTATGTGCAGTCTGATCTTCTGTAGGGTGCGGAGCCCCGGTGGGCCAGTCATTGTGTTTGCACTGTTTGAACTTTTTACCTACTAGCGGCCGGCCCAGGTGGTTGTAGGCCCGTGCTTGTACCCTTCTTTCTGCACAATAAAAATTTTCAAAAAAAAGGGGGATGGTGCGACTGTATTAAAATTGCCCCACTGGTATCCTGAAGTAAGTTTTATTCGTAGGTTTGTGGGGTCAAGGTAAAAAGATAATTTGGGAAAGATGAGACACCTCTATAAATAAGGTTGTCCCACCGCGTCCTAGATGCCGGAACTTTGCATTGCAAGCCCCGCAACTGGATCCTCGACACTGATTCAGGCCCTCTTCTCACAGCCTCGCCACATCTCAGAACCTACGCAACGCTTTGGCTGTGCGATACATCTTTGATGTGGATCCTTGAAACTCTCCGCAAAGCAGGATTTGAGGTACTTTGTTCAGTGGACCTACCTAGGTCTCAGGAGACGGCCCACACTCCATCGCGGTTGACCTGAACTTGTGACTTTGTCCCAGTCTAGCGTGACCATATGCCCACAGTTGACTCTTTGTGCTTTTTGGCACTATTTTTGCTAGAAATCTTTGAAAGTGAATATCTTTGGTTCTACTGATTGGATTTTTGTTATTTTTGCCTTTTTTATTTATGAAATTGATTGTACACTATTTGCCTAACTATGAGTTACTTTTTGTGTGGTGTTTTTCACTTTATTACTGGTTGAAGTGTTGCACAAATACTTTACACATTCCTCTAAAAAAAAAAAAAAAAAAATAGTGCGAATTTCTACAGTTTTTGTAACAACTTCTCCTGTTTCCAGATATCTGATTTTCTGCATCCAGCCATTTCTGTCTGCTGACAGATTTATGTGTCAATAACTTACATATTTTCCCCTAATTTCCTAATCTAGGGTTTAGGGCCTCCTAAATTGTTTCCCTGGTTATAGAGCTTGGATTATGTAAATACATGGCTAAATAAAATCTCTGGAATCCAAACGCAGTCAAGTCTAGCAATTTCATATTCTTTTTCCACCAAAAATTCATTCTAGCCATCCGGGCTGGTACTTTCCCAATATCCCAAGCATTAATACTCTGCCTCGCTTTGTATTGGGGGCCACTTAGGAGTGTTCCTTTTCTGAGCTGGAGCCACTTGTCACTTTCTAGGGCTCAGCAATACAATCGTGAATTTACTGGGGAAAAAACCCCCAAGAAAGCAAGTTTAAAAAAAATACATCCCTACCAACAAACCACCTTTATCAAAAGTTGTGTTGGGGCATTTTTGATGCATGTGATGTGAATGCACGTGTGTGAGCACGGCAAATGTAAACAAAAGGCAATCGAAAGGGTCGTTGCATCTTGAAGAAAATGCTGGTGAATGTGCGGATTCACTTGCATTAAGGTGGTTTCGATTTTTTGAAGCATTGACAAAGTCCCAAATTGAGCCTGCCATCTCCCTCATGCCTGGATGCACATTATTAGAAAGCTGTCAGGAGCGCAGGGCTTGGATTGCCCGTTATTAGTCAATCACATGATAATGAAAGTATGGAAAATCATTAGCATAAAAGCCTTTAAACTAAGTTAAACAAATGTCCCCTCAGCTGAGCCGTTTACGGCTGTCTGCTGGGTTGTGAAGGGGGTGACTCATTCCATTTGTATTAAATGATCTTACCAGCGTTCCCCCTTCAAATGGACGCCTGACAGCTGTTTTCACAATCAGAAGAGATGGGCTGTTTAACCCCTCCCTGCCCAGTAAGGAAGCAGCTCAGTCTTAAATAGTGAGCCCAGGACGAGTTACATTCTGTCAATGTGCAGATGCAATATTTGTGGGCTGCTTCTTGGGGTACTGTGCTGCAAGCCATCTCAAACCACGAACAGACGGCGGCCATCTTAAGTCTGCCATTCCAGCTTCAAAATAGTACTTTCTCCTTACAATTCTCCTCTGTACTGCTGCATGTCATCGATACAGCAGCGATAAAGATATGGAAAGTCCTGGGAATACATTGGGGCAGATTTACTAACATTTCGCACAGCACACAGAGTACATCAGGAAAGGGAGGGAACCGCACAGCACCACATCTATTAAGATATGGCGCTGTTTCTCTCTACTTTGCGTCACGCACATACCCTGCAGGTGCAAGGTTGTCTGTGTCATGTATAGGGCTTGTACTAAAAGGGTTCCCCCCCAAGACCAAATACTATGCTTACTAGACTACTTTAGTTTGAAACGTTGGATGTGTGCTGCACTGTACAGCACACATGCAATGCTGGAAACTTTAGACGAAATAACAATATTTCTCCTTTAAACACTCGCCTCGAATAGACATTCATTTTTTGTGCACAGCTCTATTTGCCATTTGTAGTAGACTTTAACATTAAAAAAACATTATTGCGTGCATAGCAGTGCCTATGCAGCACCAATGGTAAGCCCCTTGATTAAAAGTAGCGCAAAGTAGTGCATGTCTCTACTTTGCATTACTTTAGGGCTACTTTCAGCTGAAAACAAGTTTTGCACTGGAAAGTAATTCTCAGTTCTCCACTTTGTGCACAAACCTGTTGCAAAGTCTTAGTACATGTGCCCCAATATTTACAACGCTGAAGTGACAAAAGGAATGTATGATATAATGAAAAATAATACCTGATAATATATATATATATATATATATATATATTCTTTTTACTGGTAGAGCTTTCACACATCAGTGTGTGAAAGCAGGAGTGGAGCCTGCTTTAAGGAATGATAAACAGTTTCCCATTTTGCTTCCATTGCCTTGCATCAGGACACAATGCATGTTGGTGTAGATTTGGTGAACTTACACTGTTTTTATGCAACCTAGTGGTACACATTAGTCACCACTTCATGGACCACTGCAACCTGCAATGAAACGAAGACTGAGGTAGACAGATATACAATCCACAAACTTTCAGAAACAAGACTCTACAAGGACACAGTATCCATTAATGCCTTGTGAATCTATTTTACGATGACTGTCTTGTTACAGCATGTAAGTGGATCACTATCATTTTAATCTTATGTTTATTATGATTTCCTTATGTTCCTTATACTTGGAGACTGAAGTTCTTAGTTTTGTGCTTGGGTTGCTTTTGTACCTACATCCCTATTTGCTACCAAGCAGAGGAAGGCATGGTGTCAGAACCTGTTTGGCAGTGCCGGGACACGCAGGAGTTACTAGGCCTCAAGCGAAGAAGTGAAATCCATTTACACTAATGTCCTGGGATCCATCCTAGTATGGACGCTGATAACTGAGCACGAAGTACACCCCTTTAGAGCTTGACTCTCAGAGTAGTGAGGCAAGCAGCCCAAGGCTTATGCAGAGAGATGGTGTGGTGTTAGAGACTCACCCCTCAAAAATTAGCATATCACTCAATAAAGAATGTCAAGACGGTCAGGGGGACAGGAGTTTCTCCTGCGATTCTACCAGTAAGACAATGCTAAAGTGGTAATCTGGCAGAACTGGACATGTGCAGTCAGTCCCACCGTGTAAGGAGAGAATAGCTTCTTCCTTCTGGGACCCGTTGGTCAGTCTTTAGAGCATGCATCCTAGTTTAGGGCCTGATTAAGAGAGTTTGGGGTACAATTCATCAGGGTGAAGAGGACATTACCTCTGCCACCCTGATGGACTACTCCCCTCCAAATTCAGAGTTGACTCCCGGCCCAGCAGTCATCTCTGTACATTGAAGGGAACCACCATCACAGTTATTCATTTCAGTGCAGGGTCGGCTTTAGGGTGGTGCGACCGGTGCCACTGCACCGGGTGCTGGCTTTCTGGGGGCGCCATGTTTGAAAGTTTATTAAGCTTTTGAAGCACCTGCTGCAGCCGGCAATTACCAGGCCTCACATAAATGTCAAGAAAACTCGTGTGATTAATTATCTTCCTGGAGAGAGATCAGTGTTTTGTATAGTTGAGGTTTTGACTTCGGTGAAGTTAGTGCAGAGGGTCATTGTGCCTGCTGCAAAGAACGTGTGCCAAGTAGATTACAGACTGCATATGATGTAAACAGATCAGCAGATTACTGCTTTCAAAAGAGACATCCTTTTGTTACTTGCAATTTATAACTTAAAGTCCTAATATAGAATAGTGAGCTATTAACTTTCATCCCAGAACTGCATACACACCGCAAAATATACATTATTAGAACATTGATTAATGTTGCAAAAAGGGTTAATTTGGCTAGAAATCGATTCTTATTATTAAAGAAAACTCCCAACTATGCTGTTTCTTTTTCGACTCTGTGTTTGTGCTTCTCCACACCAAGCACTCTTAAACTATACTGCCTACCAGTATGGATGACATGTGACTCCTACACTTTCAGTCCTTTGGCTTAAGTAACATTTCCTATACACTGATTTACACACCTATGATTGATTGTCTCTGTGTAATGTGTGTGTGATGTAAAGTGCTCGGACACCCTACACTGGTATGAGTGGCGCTATATAACTAATTCCATGCATCTGAGAGAGTGTGGTTATGGTGACTTGGTCACTGTTAAAGGGTGCTAGTGAGAGAATCCGTGGTGGAGGTGGTCATTGGGGGGGCGCCAACAAACATTGTCGCACAGGGCGCCACCAGCACTAAAGCCGGCCCTGTTTCAGTGTACTAAACGTTTGGTGGACAGCTATAGTCGGTTTTGATGGCCGTGCACCAAACTTGTAACTTTTTTTGTTTGTCAAAACCAAGCTCCCAAAGCGAGAGTGTGTTTTTGTAAAACACAAAACTGATGACAGCCACATTCTGGGAATCTACTACCAGAATGTTGGGGTTTGGCATGAGGGTCAGCAGCCAAGCTACAGTAGTTTGATTTAATTAAATGTTAAATAAATATCACAAAATGATCTGGTTTCTGTTAGAATAGATTATCTGCATGTGTTTCACTGAGAGCCGAGTAATGAATCTCTGCTCTTATGCAGAGGACAAACTGACTACAATATATCATTCTTACTTGAGATGTCTATTGAAAGTCAGGGAGCTCCAACTTTCCATTGTGCTATGGCTGGGACGAAGGGTTATGCCATTGTATCGTGAAATCCTCAGCCCTGATTGGTCTCCCCTCCCTAAGAACCGCAGGGAGTGTTACATCTTGTTGAGAAATTGTATGTTTTAATTGTGCATTGATCTCTTGAGATCAGATGACTTACTTCGCTCCTGCTCAAAGTGTTAGACTTCTGAGGAAATCTATTCATACGTGCCTGACTGAATTTTCATTTCCTTTAGTTTAGCATGCTAGGGAATTTCCTTCATGACACACTGAATTTGCTCGATTTGCTTATGACAACCTAATATAGTCTGTCTTTGTATTTGCTAATTTGAATCATTCTGAATTATATTGACTGACACATTTATACGATGATATACTTTTGAGTGATTTGAGTTGTAACTTAACTAATCTGTTAGGAAACCTTCAGGGTTTGCAAATCTACTACTCTCTATGGTCCTTGTGGGGCCCAATGCACTTCACGGTTATTGATGGTGTGTTGATTTGTTGATGCTAAACCTCAGCTGGGACTAAAGGTCCATCTGCTCAAGTGCAACTTGTACTTGAGTTTGCACCAATAATTTGCACTATGCAAATTCAATCCCCTCTTCAATAGGGCCATTATTGTTTTTTCTTGTCCCTCACCTCTTGGGTTTTCCTGGTGGCGATGGACAGGAAAAAATGCATTTCACTGTCTGTCCTAAATAGGGCGGGTGCTGTAATGTCCTTCCTCCAACTGCCCCTACACCACTGGGTCGTGGAGGAAGTATTCAGTTGACAGAGCCAATGGGGGCTCTGCTGACGGAATGCATAATGTGTTCCCATCTCTATATGGGGCGGATGGAATGAGGGTTTGGCTTTCAGGGTACTCCAATGCATGTGCCACGCTGTAGCCTAACACCAAACTCTAAATCAGGTGCTTAGTGACTTTCTAAGGCCAGGGATGATGTTGCACAACCTAAACTCGGTTTGAGAAAGACGAGACTTACTGTTTTACCCAGAGCACTGCAATAGGGTCCCACTCATGAGGTCTCTGCTGTAGAGTTCAAGTCCACCTCTATCCCCGCCTTCTTCAAGAGCAGGAAACTGTGGCAGAGAGGCCACGGACGCGCACATGAGTGGTTGGAGTTTCATGCTGCAGTACAGACCCAAAGCAAATCCCGCCCACCCAAGTGAAAGTGCACAACCCACCAACGGAGTAAGTCAGTCAGTCAATCCTTCTTTATTCAGCAGTAAGCCATGAAAGCATAAAACATTTCTACCTACATGCATAATAAATTAATTAAATCAAGTCAATAAAAAAAGAAAACAGGGACATTTCCCGGTCACCAAATATTTAACATACATGAGTTACCATAACCGCGGATCTTGACTTGGGTTCACAGGAGTTCATATGGGGAATTCGAGTTGATCTTCGTTGCCCACTTGACTGTATTAGACACTGGCGACATGCTTGGGAGTGTGGTTGGGGTGGGGGGTTCTGTTGGGGGAGTTTGACGGGGAGAGGGGGGTGGGGGGTCTTTTGATTGCGTCACACCATGGTAATGGATCACCCTTGTGAACGGACTACATTACAGCATGGCTGCCTTATGTGAAGAGGGGTGTGCCGTTGTACTCAGTTTGGCGGGCTGGTCGTTATCCTACAGCCTGGCTTATCTGGGTGGCCAGGTAGCGGGCAGGGGGATTGAATGTGTTACCTTCTGAAATTCAATAAAAGTCTGTTTAAAAAAAAAATGGGGAATTCGAGTTGATCCTTGGATCCCCGCTCAGAGATTCCTGGCACACAATGGAAGAGGGGCTCCGAGTTCAGAGCGTGCATGGACCAGCCCCAGTACGGCAGGGTGCATTAACAACCACGTGCTCCTTGAAGACACTTCAGTTCTTGGCAGTGACCAGAGGTTGAGCTTCTTGGTGCATTGTGCCTCAAGCAGAGGACAGAGGGAGACCTCCTTCAAGCATTCTACGGTTAGTGATCCTGTTATGTCTCTCCGGTCATCCACATTGGCCACAACTCCGGTTCAAGTTACGAAGGGCTGAGAAATGTCTTGAAGCCTCATGAGGGTAACCGGGGACATGCACCGTAGCAGCAGGGAGCTCACCACAATTTCCTCAGTAATCAGTTCACTCTTCTGGGCAGCTCTTTTGCCAGGCATCAGCAGCTGGGCTTCTGCCTATGGGCAGACCCCACCTGTAGAGACCCCTCCTTTACCAACACAGATCACTGCTTCTTTACAGAGATTGTTGCAGTTGCCTTTAGGTGATTTACTCTCACCTCCTGCAGGCTGGCTGTCAAGGACATCAGTCCTCAATCTCAGATGTTTCACCCAACACCCTGCAGGGTGCATGTCACCTACCCCACTAAGGGCCAAGTCCTGGAACATTGGAAGATTTAGTCCTTCCCTTATACTCATTTCTCACACATGTTTTGTATAGTCCACATATTCCAGTTCGAGGCAGTTGATTCACTTTTCTTCAAGAACAGACACACTCTTTGTCTCCATGTAAGGCAGGCAGCAGGCTTTGAGGATGGGAGGCTCAGTTGGGAGAATCCCACACAGCTTACACCCGTCAACTTATGAAAGTGGCTCCTCTGGGGGAACTAAGGGGAAATGCCATGTCAAAGGCTGAGCCTGCACTTCAGAGGAGACTGATGCACTCCGACTCATTCATTCATTCATTAAGACTTTATTCGGTTATAAAACAATGATAACCATAAAAGTACATAAAAAGACATATTATATCACATTTCATAATCCACAATTCGAATTTCAAGTTTAAACATTTCACACTTCAGAAGATTTCATGTCAATAGTGGTAAAATAAAATAAGTGTTAAAAGGCACATGGGCTCTAAAATACATTTAAAACAGTATCGATTTTCTTAAATGGAAAACATTTCTAAGAAATACAGAAACCGAGGCGACCGTGAATATATCCTCAAGTTTTCGTATAATCAAAAAGGCAGGTCGGCATTGTCTAAGATTCATATATTTTAAGATTGGCTTAATCCACCTTTCCCTAGGTATAACATAATATTTACAAAAGAATAAAATATGAATATCCGATTGGGAGGAAATATTATCACAGGGGCATTTAATAATTCCAACTGACCAATCATTCTTTACAGGAAAACTCACAGACCTAAAAAGAAACCCAAGTCTAAAACGTATCAGCAGGAACTTTTCATGTTCCGTCAACCGCAGGGTTAAATATGGTTGGATATCCTGCGATATTAAAATCAATTGATGGGACATCACAGTTTTTTTTGTCAGTTTCGTTCGTTCTCTTAACTCCGACTCACAACGCCCTCATCTAGTTTAATGGTAGTGCTTCAGGAAAGAACCTGAGCCAGAGCACAGCAAAAGCTCATGTTTGCACATCTAAAGGGGGCCTTGTCATCATGCTCTGCAATTCAGTCTGTTGCCAAACAAAAGCCTCAGGAATCTAGATAAACAGAATACTTTTCTGGCAGGCTACCACTATATATCCTGTACAGCATGTTCCCTTTTAGCAATCTATGAGGGATTCTATTGACTAACAGTCATACAGTGCATACATTTCACTGGCACAAAGTACCATCTACAAAAAACACATTTTTATTTTGCATTTTTTATATAGTGCGACCTGTACAGCAGGACATTGAGCCAATAGAGCTAGGCTATGTCCCACATTCTTTTTTCATTTTTTAGACACAGGGAGATTAAGTGGTTTGCACAGGTGCTCAAGAAGTTGAGCCAAGGCTGAGATTCGATCCTGGTTCCCCACGTTCTAAAGTTGGCCCCACTAACCACAGGAATTCTAGGTATACACAATGCTTGTCTGGCATTCATCCTCCAAATATCTTGTGCAGTATGTTTGCAGTGGCAATCCAAGATGGATTGCACGGATTAATGGTCACAAGGTGCACACACTTTAGTGGCACATGGTGCCATATACATATAATACGTTACATATTTTTTGTTCCTTTTTAGCGCAAAGAGATTAAGTAATTTGCCCAGAGTGACAGGATGTTGAATAGAGGCCAGGATTCAAACCTGGTTTCCCATGTTCCAAAGTCGACAGCTCTAGCCAGTAGGTCACTTCTCCTCCTTGTTGTGATAAATAATTTGTACAAGTGGTAGTGAGGGATTGAACTGGTAACTGGGGAAGTAGTCAGTAGTGAAGGAGGACCTTAGGTCAGCCAATGAGGGAAGGCAGCAGTCCCTCGCTCGTCACAGAGTGGGATAGGCTAAGTGAGAGTTGCTGACCCCACCCCACTCAGTGACGAGATTGACACTTAATTCTGGGCACTTCAGAGCTTCAAACAGGTCCGAGGCAATCGGTGACGCTCCCCCTCATCACAAGGGGGAGGGCCTTGAGGCGCTATTACCAGGCTGAGGAGGTTACACCCATAGGGCTGTGAAATCCTCAGCCTGGCAAAGTTCAGCTCAGGTAGCCAGGAGCATGCACATTTAGCACATGGCTAGCTCCTGGCTGCCTGGCCTAAACAAGAAGAGTGTCTGTCAGGCTGACATTTGCTCAGCCTGACAGACACTCTTCCTCTCTGGAAAAAGTTGATGGGCGCAGCCCCTTTGCCCATAGGGACGGACCACGTCATGCATTGTAAGAATGTCACATCTATCAGTCTGCAGGCATAGTCACAATTGAAATAGTATTTTCTCATTTAAAAAAAAAAATACTTTTATAACACTACCTATCCCACTGTAGGGTGTCAGAGCACTTTTTTTTAAAAAAATTTTTATTTCATATTTTACTTTAATGGTCACAAACACAAATAAAAATAAAGAAAAGTTCATACATATCAATTAATTAGAATAAAGGCATTAAAAAAACAATAACAGTAAGTACAGATGGATATAAGCACATACACTAAAAAAAAACAATATCATAACAAATGGGTGTCAGAGCACTTTACATCACATGCACACATTATACACTGCATTTTACCTCTGACGAGGCATCAAAGCGCTTTTCTGTGAGTTTAACGCTACTCTAGAACTCAAAAAGGATTATTGGTGGATTAGCATAGTAGAATTTGAGTTAATTTGAGCGGTGAACATGTGAGTCTGTTAGTTGGATTGAAAAGGATAATTAGGGGATGGAAGAGGGAAGAGTCTAGAAAGTGTTCATTAGGAGATCATAGTAGTGAGATGAGGTTTGGGATGAGTATTGGGGAGATTGAGGAGGGAAGCATCTCTAGAAATGGATTAGGGAGATCATAGGAGTAAAATGAGTTTTGGGATGAGTCAGAGGAGGGATAGGTGAAGGAAGAATTAAGAAAGGTTGTTTGGGAGATCGTAGTAATAAAATGATGTTTGGGGTGAACAAAGGAGGGATAGAGGAGGGAAGAGTCTAGAAAGGGTTATTTTGGAGATCATAGTAGTAGAATGAGGTTTGTAATGAGTCAAAGAGGGGAGGTAGAGGATATATTACGAGAGGTATAGTGTGAAATATATAGGGTAGTGCATTGAGAGACTCAAAGTTTTTTTTTACAGTAGCAGTAAAGTAATAAATATGAGGATACATTGGTGCTTGAGTGTGATAGGTATGTAGGAAAGAGCCAACTCTTGAGTAGTCTTCTGAAGATAGGATAGCTATCTGCGGATCTTATGTTTGGAGGTAATGAATTCCCATAGTTTGGCTGCTTGAAAAGAGAAAGTTGTGCCACCTATGGCTTTGTTCTTGTACAGTGGGATTTGTAGGAAAGGTGCCAATCTGGAGCAGAGGTTCCTTTGTTGAATGTATTTGATTGCTTTGTGGGTGATACAAAGCAGCTTGAATATTGATCTTTGGCAACCGGCAACAAATGAAGGGCCCTCAAGGCATGGGTGATGTGAGCTAGTGGCTTTACATGCAGGGGTAGTATGGCAGCAGAGTTCGGAATCCATTGTAGTCTTTTCATAGTTGATAAAGATGAGTCGTGGTAGAGGTCATTGGGGTAATCAAGTTTAGACAGTACAGCAGAGATAGTGGCTTGTACCTTGTTTTGAAATCCCAGGTGGGGAAAGATGCATTGCAGAGTTTTCATAGTAATGTAGCTTGATCTTGCTAACTTGTTCACTTGGGTATTCATTGATAATTTTGTGTCCATGGTAATTCCAAGGTTTCTTACTACATTAGATATTTTAGTAGGTAGTCCCAGATCATCAGGCAGGGTTGTCAAGAATTCCTGTCATACAAGGGAAACACGCCCTTATGTAAACAGGAGAGCTGTTACATAACTCAAGGGAAACACGCCCTTATGTAAACAGGAGAGCTGTTACATAACTCAAGGGAAACACGCCCTTATGTAAACAGGAGAGCTGTTACATAACTCAAGGGAAACACGCCCTTATGTAAACAGGAGAGCTGTTACATAACTCAAGGAAAACACGCCCTATAAAGGGAGGAACCGGGAGGTACAAGGCTGTCGGATATTGTGTTTACACCGACGTACCTGCTTCGTGAAGAGCAGTGTTCCGGAGTGGTGCTCCAGTAAGGCAAGAACGGAGGTAGGTCGAGTCGTTACTCCCTGGGCCGTGTCTTGCCCCATCGTCACCTGTGAAGGACCCGGAAGCTCTACCGGTCAACCATTGAGCTTCGCTTTTTGACTCGGCTGAGTCCAAGCGCAGTGGCGCTTTTGCTGGTTGGAGTCGTAACTCCCAGCCCGACCAGAGACACAGGGACTGCCAGCTGTAACGCACACCAGGAGGTGTTTGCCGCGTTACAGACTCGGAAGTCCACAGGATCGATCGAGCGGCTGCTCTCGGTTCAGTCTTCTTGCTTGTGATTGGGGTATCGGTGACGCATCACCAGGAGGTGACTCCGCGTCCCGGTGCAGTCTGAGGAAGAGGTTGAGCGGCTGCTCCCTTCAGGTAGAGACCCCGGCTGGGTGTTTCCCTGACTCCTCGATTCTCCCCAACACTCTTCGTGCCCCTCACAGCCTACCGATTGGCATTGTCGGCCATTTCATTTCTGCCCTCTGTTGGCATACGCCGGGATCGGCGTATATGCAGAGGACGGTTAGGACCATCCGTGCTGTGGGCTGGTAACGTACTTAGCCTGGAGGATTCCAGTGACTATAACTTTTGTTTGTTCTTTGTATTTTATTTGCCTTCATTAAAAGAACTAACCCTTCACAAGAGGTTGCGTCCTCATTGTCGTGTCTGTTAAACGATCCTGAGACGTTCAGGGCGTTACAAAATATCCGACCTTAATAACACTAACTGTCTCCCGGTCGATAACAGACATGGCAACCCTTGATGATGTGCTGGCTGCTTTAGCGGCCATGCAAGTTGAAGTGGCTGCCTCTAGGCAAGAAACAGCCGATGTAAAAGCCAGACTGGATGCTATCCAATTGGACCCGCTCACGCCCAGCACCTCCCTCACGAACCAGACCCCTGCGGTAGTAGTGGAAATGCCGGTAGCCATCCCCTTGGCAACACCAGAGAGGTACAGTGGGGATCCTAACACAGTGCAGGTATTCCTCACACAAGTGGCGCTACATTTATCGTGCAAACCAAAGGCGTTCCCCACGAGTCAGGCTCGTGTGGCTTTCCTTATATCCTATTTGGCTGGAAACGCGGCACAATGGGCCGTACCTCTGGTGAGCAGGGACGACCCCCTCTTATGTGATTGGGGTGCTTTTCGCGAGGAATTCCTGAAGGTATTCGACAGAAGGGCTGACTCGTACACGGCGGACCGTGAAATGCTTGAGTTGAGACAGGGATCCAACGACCTGGTGCAGTATCTCAACGCGTTCCGAAGGCTGGTTGCGGTAACCAAGTTGCCTGTTGCTAAACAGACGGCGCTCTTCCATCAAGGGCTGTGCGATGAGCTCAAGGACGCCGTGGCTCATATTGACCCTCAACCCAAGACATGTGAGGGCCTTATCAACCTGGTATTACGGCTGGAACATAGGCTAAGTGAAAGAAAGGGGGATCATGGGAGAAAAGGAAAATCCCTTCCATCCTATGTGACGGTGGGAAGTCCTGAAACTTCCACCGCATCCAAGGGAGAACCCATGGACATCAGCGCAATATGAGCGAGCCTCACAGCCACGGAGAAAGAGTCACGCCGTAAACAAGGATTGTGCCTATATTGTGGCAAAAAAGGCCACTACGTACGTGAATGCCCTGCCAAACCGAAGACGTCACGTTATCGGGCCAACCGGTCGGTAACAGCCGTGGTGGACATACCGGCGGAAAACTAGAGGACTCCAAGACCAGAGAAGGGGCATCTCGGAGTCACTCATCCATCCCTTCACTTTCCCACTCGGTCACTAAGGGACAACGACACCTGTTTATCACGGTGCACGTGGGAGTGCATGACCAGTGGATACCCGTTGTGGCCATGGTGGATTCAGGGGCCACTGGCATGTTTATGGACCACAACGAGGCATGCAGGCTAGGGCTAGTGCTTCTTCCCAAAGCAGTACCCGAAGACGTCTATGCGGTAGACGGAAGGCGATTGGTGACGGGGCCCATCGGACAGCACACGGGGGTCCTTCCGATGAGATATGGGAGAAACCATTTGGAACAAATCGATTTTAACATCATCCGAGCGCCCCAATATGGCGTCATATTGGGATTGCCGTGGCTACAGAAACACAACCCCTTTGTGGATTGGCCAACACATCGCATCGAAATGACGTCACCGTATTGCATCCTGCATTGTGGAATAAGAACGGAATCCCTTGACGCAGATGAGAGCGGGAGTCAGACGGTGGCTACAGCGGCAGAAAAAGATGTGGCTCTCCCCCAGGCTTATCACAGTTTTGAGGATGTATTTGATGAGGTGAAGGCGGAAGTGCTACCACCACATAGACAGTTTGACTGCCAGATCGACCTGGTGCCAGGGGCCAGCGTTCCCAGCGGCAGGCTGTATGCCCTGACGGAGCCTGAAAACGTGCATCTCCGGGGGTACCTGGATAAACTCCTCAAGCTAGGATTCATCCGCCCGTCCAAGTCTCCGGCCGCCTCGCCACTCTTCTTCATCCCGAAGGCTAATGGGGAGCTGAGAGCCTGTGTGGACTTTAGGGCATTGAATGCGATAACCATAAAAAATCGGTACCCCTTGCCTCTCATCAGTGTACTTCTGGAACAGGTCAAGAAAGCTCGTATCTACACCAAGTTGGATTTGAAAGGGGCATACCATCTGGTGCGCATGAGGGACGGAGATGAGTGGAAGACCGCCTTTAAGACCAGGTTCGGCCTTTTTGAGTACCTCGTCATGCCGTTCGGTCTGTGCAACGCCCCGGCAGCCTTTCAGTACTTTTTGAATGAGGTATTCAGAGAGGAGTTGGATATCTACGTGGTCGTATATATCGACGACATCCTCATCTATTCGTCCAGTGTGGAGGAGCACGTACACCACGTCAAAGCTGTGCTCCAAAAGCTGAGGGAAAACATGCTGTTTTGTAAACTCAGCAAGTGTGACTTCCACGTCACATCCGTGGAATTCCTCGGAGTGATGCTGAGTCCAGAGGGACAGGAGATGGCAGAACGAAAGATCAAGGCGGTGAAAGAATGGCCGGTGCCCCAAAGCGTGAAGGACGTCCAAAGTTTCATTGGCTTCGCCAACTTTTACAGGCGGTTTATAGATGGATTTTCAGGAGTGGTGGCCCCAATCACACAGCTACTGAGGAAGTCCAAGGAGTTTGTCTAGTCCCCTGAAGCGAACAAAGCCTTTGAGGCCCTGAAAAGCGCCTTTGGTAAGGCGCCGGTGTTGGCTCACCCCGATCCGGATCTCCCCTACGTGGTGGAGGCGGACGCGTCGGATGTGGCGCTGGGGGCTATCTTGTCCCAACGCAACCACGACACAGGGGTGCTTCATCCCGTTGCGTACATGTCCCGCAAACTCAACGACGCCGAACGCAACTACCATATTGCGGAGAAGGAGCTTCTCGCAATCAAGGACGCCTTCACCGAATGGAGGCATTGGTTGATGGGGGCAAGACATGTGGTATCAGTGTACACGGACCATCGGAACCTACAGTTCATGACGGCCACTAGACACCTTTCTCCCAGGCAGCTGCGGTGGATGATCTTCTTTGCGGGGTTCAACTTCCGCATCACATATCGGCCGGGGACGGAAAACCGGAAGGCGGACGCCCTGTCCCGTCAATCTGCAGTTAAGGAACCATTGCCTGCAACCGAGCGTTCCATCATTTCCCCGAGGATGGTATTGGGGGTTATCCAACCGGATACTTTCCTGAGGGGAATAAAGAGAGGGATCAGGTCATTCGCATGGCGGAGGTGGCTCCTCAGTCACAGAGAATGGCAGCTGAAGGACGGGATACCCCTGAAGGGCAGGTGCCTATTGATACCCATGCCTAGGCTAAGGAAACAAGCATTCATCTGGTGCCATGACTCTCCATGCGCAGGTCATTTGGGCTTTGAAAAAACGGTGGCTAGCATGGGACGGCATTTCTGGTGGCCAACCATGAGAGTGGATGTCAGGAGGTGGGGACAGGAGTGTCCTACGTGTGCTACCATGAAGGCCGACCATGGCCGAACCCAAGGGCTCTTACATCCACTTCCGACCCCGGATAGACCATGGGATAGCATATCACTGGACTTCATGGTGGGCCTACCGGTAGACCAGGGGATGACGGCAATAATGGTGGTGGTGGATTACTTGACGAAAATGGGGCACTTCATCCCCTGCAAGAGAGTCCCTACGGCCGGGGAATTGGCGTCACTACTCCTAAAGAATGTGGTACGACTGCATGGATTACCTGGGGTGATCGTGTCGGACCGGGGGTCGCAGTTTACTGCGCAATTCTGGAAGACTTGGTGCACTGCGCTGCATGTTAAGACCGCCCTGTCCACCAGCTACCACCCTCAAACGGACGGCCAAACCGAGCGCCTGAACCAAACGCTCAAACAGTATCTGCGATGTTTTGTGGACCAGGGCAGGGAAGAATGGGTCGACTTGCTATGGGTTGCAGAGATAGCCTATAACAACGCCACTCACAGCTCCACACAGTCATCTCCGTTCTATAGCAACTATGGCCAACATCCCAGGTTCTTGCCATTTCTACATCCGTTCAGAGAGGACAGGATTCCCGCCACAGCGGACAGGGTGGCACACATAAAAGACACGTTGATGCGCTCAAGGGCTGTCCTAATAGAGGCCAAGAGAAGATACAAGGCTGCGGCAGATAGGAAGAGAAGGCCCGGGCCACTGTACCGCACTGGAGACTACGTCTGGATATCCACAAGAAACATGAGGTTTCGAAAGAACAGTGTGTTCCATCCCAAGTACATGGGCCCCTATCGAATTACCAAGTGTATGGGTCCCGTGAACGTGAAGGTGTGCTTGCCCCAGTCATTGCGGATACACCCTGTCTTTCATGTATCATTGCTCAAACCAGCACCCTCCAAGCCGTCTGGGACACCTAGGCCGGTATGCGTGGAGTCGGAGGTGGAGTATGAAGTGTCGGGCATACGGGCGTCCAAATGGCGCAGGGGGAAGCTGTGGTACCTGGTTGCGTGGAAAGGCTATGGCCCGGAGGAGCATTCATGGGAACCGGCTGAAGGGGTTCATGCTCCGCGCTTGGTCTCCTTGTTCCATCGGCGTTTTCCTGCCAGCGCTGGACCCGTGGGGAGCCGCTGAGAGGGAGGATGTACTGTCAAGAATTCCTGTCATACAAGGGAAACACGCCCTTATGTAAACAGGAGAGCTGTTACATAACTCAAGGGAAACACGCCCTTATGTAAACAGGAGAGCTGTTACATAACTCAAGGGAAACACGCCCTTATGTAAACAGGAGAGCTGTTACATAACTCAAGGGAAACACGCCCTTATGTAAACAGGAGAGCTGTTACATAACTCAAGGAAAACACGCCCTATAAAGGGAGGAACCGGGAGGTACAAGGCTGTCGGATATTGTGTTTACACCGACGTACCTGCTTCGTGAAGAGCAGTGTTCCGGAGTGGTGCTCCAGTAAGGCAAGAACGGAGGTAGGTCGAGTCGTTACTCCCTGGGCCGTGTCTTGCCCCATCGTCACCTGTGAAGGACCCGGAAGCTCTACCGGTCAACCATTGAGCTTCGCTTTTTGACTCGGCTGAGTCCAAGCGCAGTGGCGCTTTTGCTGGTTGGAGTCGTAACTCCCAGCCCGACCAGAGACACAGGGACTGCCAGCTGTAACGCACACCAGGAGGTGTTTGCCGCGTTACAGACTCGGAAGTCCACAGGATCGATCGAGCGGCTGCTCTCGGTTCAGTCTTCTTGCTTGTGATTGGGGTATCGGTGACGCATCACCAGGAGGTGACTCCGCGTCCCGGTGCAGTCTGAGGAAGAGGTTGAGCGGCTGCTCCCTTCAGGTAGAGACCCCGGCTGGGTGTTTCCCTGACTCCTCGATTCTCCCCAACACTCTTCGTGCCCCTCACAGCCTACCGATTGGCATTGTCGGCCATTTCATTTCTGCCCTCTGTTGGCATACGCCGGGATCGGCGTATATGCAGAGGACGGTTAGGACCATCCGTGCTGTGGGCTGGTAACGTACTTAGCCTGGAGGATTCCAGTGACTATAACTTTTGTTTGTTCTTTGTATTTTATTTGCCTTCATTAAAAGAACTAACCCTTCACAAGTGGTTGCGTCCTCATTGTCGTGTCTGTTAAACGATCCTGAGACGTTCAGGGCGTTACAAGGGTACAAAGTGGGTCTTAATTTTTCCAATCTACACATGTGAGTATTTTCGTTTTGGAAGCATTCATTTTGAGAAAGCTCTATGTTATCCACTGATCGATGGCTCTGAGGCAACTGAAGATTTGGGAGATTCCAATGTCTTTGGGGCTTTCCAGTTTTTAAGAAGTATTTGGTGTCATCTGCATAGTTATAGCATGTGAGTTGACATTCATTGATGATTGCCGATAATGACTTCATGTAGATGTTGAAAAGCATGGGTGAGATCTTAGAGCCTTGAGGGACCCCTGCTTTTGTGAAGTACGGTTTGGATGAGAAAGGTGGAGAATGGATAATATTTGTTCTGTTTTGAAGGTAGGATGTGATCCAGTTGAGGACAGTCTCCTCTATGTCGGCTTCATAGAGTCTTTGTGTCGTAATTCTTTATTGAGAGATTAAAGGTATATACATTCATAAAAGTATAATACATCATAGTAGACCCATAAAAGTCTAGTGATTTAACATATATAGAATACTATAAAGAAAAAAAACCTTCATATAAGAAAGGAAAGGGGAAGAAATAGGAGAAATTAAATAAAAGACAATAGGAGAAATTAAATAAAAGACAAAGTGTTAAGAAGAGAAAAGGATAATAGTGGACATTGTATGTTAGGAAATCTAACTCTGGCTAGATATAACCATGGGAAAAAGTTAGACAAACTAAATAATGGGATGGGTAAATATAATTTACATAGAGTCTTTAGATTAGAGTTTCATCGTCAACAGATGGTGATGAGGGCAGATTCTGTGCGTCTTCCTGGATGAAATCCTGTTTGAAAGTCAGAAAGTATGGAGTTATCTTCAATGAATAGCGACATCTGGTCAAATGCTACTCTTTCTATCTGTTTGTCCAGGAAAGGTCCATTTGAAATCGATCTGGTGTTGTCAAGGGTCAAACGGATTCAGGTTTGTTTACTTTAAAAATGGGTGTATGTATGCCTTTTTTAGGTCTTCTGGAAAGATTTCCATAATTAACGAATTATTGATGATTCTTCTTACTGGTGTGGCAGCTGAGGTAGTAGAAGAATGTTCTTAAATATTTGTGGTGGACAAGGGTCAGAAGGGCTGCCGGCAGCCCAGCTTGCTTTGACCAGATCCATAAATTCACTTTGTGATATTTGTTTGAAGGAATGGAGAGGCTGGGTTAGCCTACTCTTGGAGTGTATTTTTGGAAATGGGTTGGTGCTGGCAGTATTCCTTTGTTTCAAATAGGAGTCCAACATGTCTGCTTTGTTTGTGTAATGATTTACCAGTTTGTCCATGAATTCTTGACTAATGGGATTAAGTTTATGAAATTCTGTGAGAATTTTGTAAAATTCTTTATTTGCGCATTTAGCATTTAGAATTCTGCCTGAATAGTAGCTTTTTGATAGCTGATCTAATCTATTAAGTTTTTGTAGGTGAAATATGCTCTTTGTTTTGAGCCAGGTGCCTTGCAACGTTCTAATTTGAGGTTTTATCTCTTTTAGTTCTCCAATGTGCCTTTTTTCTTTTTCTATTTTGCTGTTCTAAGTGATAGTAGGATATCAAAAGCTTCCTGTAACCACTTATATAATTAATTATTTAACAGAATTTATTGTGTCTAGGTCTGTGTTGGGTGTTAGTTGGGTTTCGAAAATAAATCATACAAGTGTGCAGTGCAAATCAAGATGTTACATCTGACAAAGAGGGTTTCAAGGTGTAGGAGTCACACATTGTCTCTACTAATAGGGAATATATGCTTAAATTATTTAGCAGGGAGAAACAAAGTCAGATTTGAAAATGTAACGCAGTGCTTGGGGTTTTCCTTCCTCACTACCCCAAAAAACCTTTGTAGCAGCCTTGCAATACCAGATTGAGAAATAACAATAAGGTTCTAAACTCATGTTTCGCAGTTTGCATGCAGGTCCTTGATGCTGGTTCATAGCTCACTGTGCTATATTAGAAGGATTGAAGTTTATGAATTACAAGTAATAAAAGGACCCCTCTGTCAAAACAGTGACCCATTTACTTGTCTATGTGACATAGTAATCTTTCATCTGCATGTTGCCCAGTGCGCTTTGCAGGAGACACATTAACCCTTTGCTACTTTATGAGTCAAAACTGTGACTAAGCAAAACATAAATCTTTCTAGCAAGTGCTTCGGCCACCAGAGTTATATTCCCATTATTATTATTCCCTGAGATTTACTGGGCACACAAAGTTCACTGCAGCAGGTGTTTTAACCCCATAAGATATTTTAAAATGCAGACTTTGAGACCAATTGTCTGTCGTTTCTCCTTGGTGCCAACTTCTTTGTGACAGAGTTTTTTTTTTAAATGCATAAATTGACTGTCAGGCTGATTTTCATACCTCCACCCCCTGTGACTCCACGCCCGTGTTCTAGCCCACCCTGGTCCCAAATGTATGGTTCCAGAGTAACATTGTTCCAATTCCAGACTATCTAAACATGCAGTGCTTGGCATGCCACACATTTCTTTGAGCTGCGGCCATTTTGGAGACAGTGGAATTGGCCCTACAGTGCCCACTGAACTTATTGCTGATCTATTTCAAACCTCAGATTGAGAAATTAAGCCGCAGACATCCCAGAAGCGCCGAGGGGTGCATGAGTGACAAAGTGCAGGCTATGGATGAATTGGTGAGTCATTTGCGGTTAATGACAATTTACTCGAGTGAAAACCGAAGGTCTTTATTTTATTCATTGAACATGATGAGGGGTGGAGAAACAAACCACGGCATTCCTCCTATGCTGAGCTTAACACCAAATTGTGTTGACATGTATTTGGACTTACTTTCATTCCACATGCATATCTAGAAAATAGAAGACAAAAGTTGGGGCAGATATTCAAGCTTGTGCATGACAGGAATGCAATCCGCAGTACATCGTGTTTGACTGAAATAGTGAATTTGTTTACATTATTGAAAGGCAAACAGATTAACAAAATAAATATAGAATCAGCATGAACTTTACTAAGATTACTTCAGATGAACTAAAAACGTTCAAGGGCATTTGCTGTAGTTTGGAATGTGTGGTCGTCACCTGGAGAACAAGTGATGAACTCCAGATACAGAGGGTGAGCCCATCCCATTTTGCCTGGTCACTCCAGGAATCCCACATTTAAACCTGAAGTCGATGTATCAGACATGCAGTAATGCAGCAACCGGTCACTGAACTTCATTAACTTTGAATAACGGCTGCAAGTCATTATTCACGAGTTCAATTTCAGAAAATGATTTGGTTTTAGAGCGTCATAGGTTTTACATTTCATACTAACATGCATTTAGAAACATTTGGGGGTGCATCAAAAGACTCGGAACATCCTGAAAATTTAGTAAGCAGCTAATAATAGATCAAATAAATCACTGTATGTTAATGTAGCAAAAAGTTCAGGGAAAGTTATTTGGATGTGGGAATCAGAGGTTACAACACATCATGGGGTACAGCATAGAATTAGCTATGGGTTTTGCAAAAATGCTTAACAGAGAGATAGAAGGTGGTATTCGTTTGAATGTTGTTGTCAGAGACAATAAAAAGTGTACCCAAATAAGCCTAACTTGTAATAAGGGTCTTTGTTGTTTAATAAATAAAAGTTTTCACAGCCCTTGATAATTTTCTAAAATATCCCAATGTTGCAACAAAAGTTTGCAATTTTTTGTAGATTGTCGCCAGAAAAGTATTATGAATTTCATTATGTGTCTGCCTATTTTTCTGTGTAATCCAAAATGGATAGCAGGCGCTATATTTTAATCTCTCTTGTGCTGATTTCAAGCATGAATGTGAATATCCTGTGCAACAAATGTATCCAAAATGTATTGCTACCTTTATTTTGATATCATTTTCTGATCTAATTATTTTTATCTGATCAAATTCACTGTATGGTAGTCAATTAAACATTATCTTTTGGTGACATATTGAGGTTACCAAGAAATCAGGCCAGTCTATACTTTCCATACATCAATCTTACACAGGGATATGCTGACATTTGGCATCTATTTCATTGTGTGAAAAAACATTATACGGCATTCTCCCTTTTCTAATATCAGATGAACTGAGTACATTGATTCTACAAGAAATTCACTAAGTAGTCTCAGTTCATTACCAGTACCCAGCCATAGTCCAAAAATATCATCTATGAATTTCCGCTAGGTACATGTATTCTATTACCCTTGCTTATTTTTTTTATGCATTTCTGTTCATAACAGTGAATAAGTATATTGGTGTATGATGCCTCCATGACGCTGCTCAAGGAAGTATCAATTGCTTTTAAATTACATGTATCTTGAAATCTAAAGTTGCTATGATACAATATAAAGGTCAACAATTTAATTTTAAAATCCATTAATGTCTGTTAGTAATAAACTTTGGCGAAAAGATTCTCTCTAATCTCTCTAGGCAGTTTTCAATCTTGCAACATCAAATTGGTAAGTTGTTAGAAAAAAAGAACACAATGCAAACTATTCACCCTTGTCTTTAAATCCTAAAAATAAATTGAACACTAGCTACCTAGCTCAGCTGGTTAACAGATACTGCAATCATGTAAACTTAGATCTATAAACCTTAACTTTACACTTACCCACAACCCTCCATGTACTACCTCACGTTTCCAATCCTCCATGTGCTACATCACATTTCAAATCCTCCATGTGTTAACTTACGCTTCTGTTCATTAAATCTATTCCGACCCGAGCACTGGGCCCAGCTCCCAGTAGAGTTATTCTCAATCTAATCTCTGCCTGTGAACCCTCTCTCAAACCACACCTATGCGAGCCACAAGGCCTTAGGCAACAGACCTCTATCTCATCTGCTCAAATCCTCAGTTCCCACACACCACTATCTAATCTAAATATGTATATGATCTATGATTTATTGTTATTTCATGTATTGCCTCACAAAGTTTATTTACGTGATTCAGATCAACTTTGTTCTAGATGTTATGCACAGTGTTCCTGTTGCTATGAATAGCATTTCTTGTTATTATTATATTGGTTGCCCAAATAAATAAAATAAATACATTGGGCCCGATTCACAAAGGGCCTACGCGCTCTTGAGGCGGAGATCCCACAGTTGTGACGGGGGGCCCACACTTGTGACAGGACCTTCTCAATGAGAAACTGCAATGAGGAGGTCCAACCACAAGTTCGGATCTCCCGCCACAACTGCGTGGCCTCCACGACTAGTGCGGAGGCCCTTTGCGAATCAGGCCCATTGTCGTGTTTCAATTCCCACAGCTCAAGTTCTTGTATATTGGCATGCAGATCCTTGAACTACTTATAAACCTCAAGCTTATGTGAATTCCCACACCAGGAACTTTCTTGTTCAAATGGTCCTTCATGTTACTTGCTGTGAAGAGGCAGGCCTTGTTAGTGTGTGTATGTATGTATGTATGTATATGTATATGTATATGTATATATATATATATATATATATATATATATATATATATATATATATATATATATATATATATATATATATATATATAGTCTTTTTAGATCTTGAATTGTATATAGAGAACCAGAAAATACATTCTAGGACGTTTAGGAAACCAACGTCAGGGAATGCCATCCTTCATGCAGACAGTTTCCATCCTCGCAAACTCGTAGAGAGTGTTCCATATGCAGAATGCCTGAGGATGAAACGAAACTGCAGCACCCCAGCCAGTCTTCAGACATCTACAGATAGTCTTTTCACACGGCTGAAGAATAGAGGTTATGATACCAAAACACTCAGATTAGCACAACAAAAAAGTGAGAAATTTAAACGGGAAGATCTTATTTTCAAGGATAGCACACAACAATCACAGAAGACAATAGACTATACACCCAGAATCATCACAGGTTACAACACTTATCACCAGAATCTAAGAAAGATTCTTTACAGACACTGGCACTTAGTACAAAATGACCCCACCATAGGACCAATCTGTACTAAATTCCCCCAGTTAGTGTTCAGAAAAGCAAAAAGCATGCACCAGGAATTGGTCAACAATGCGCCCATACACACCAAGGGGGGCACTTGGCTCAGACCCCAGAGGGGCTTTCAGAAGTGTTCCAAATGCAAAGCCTGCAAATATGGAGTGAACACAAGAACCATCTCTCTTCCCCTTAGAAAAACCCCATTTGAGATCCGAGGGAGTTTTTCTTGCAAAACGGATTTTGCAGTATATGTCCTCCGCTGTACCTGCAACAAATTGTATGTGGGGAGTACGATACATCCAGTACATGTCCGGATATTACAACACCTCAGGGCCATCACTAATGATGACCCGACATATCCGGTAGCTAGACACATCAACCTGTACCACGAGGGCAAAATAGAAGAAATATCCTATTTTGTCATTGACAGTATTGCAAAAAACATCAGGGGAGGTAACAGACAATTATGTCTGAGACGACTGGAATCTAAATACATTATTCTTCTGGATAGCAAGATCCCCAATGGGATGAATGCTGATGAAGCACTTAATGTACATCTTTAGTAATTAGGGAATGCCAACTGTGCACGCATCCCGCTCCTGAACTCTGATCCTTAACGCATGGTTCCTTTTTTCTTTTTGATTTTTTCTAATCCCTTAATTTTTCTTGGCACATACACCATTATAATACACGTTTTATTTTTAACATTTGTGCTTGTCTGCCCACTTGGGCTTCACTTTGAAAGCAAAAGTAAAAGTAAGAGCAAATACTGTGTTTGACTAATTGTATTTCACAAATCATTGAATTATTATGACTTATGCATTTTAATTATACGTCAAACTAAACCACAGTGTTCCTTTTACAACAATGCATTTCATGTTTCACAAGTCACAAATACGATGTGTATTTCAATTCAGCATTGAATTTTTTGTTTTATGGTTGAGACATACCTGTTATTTCTTTTATGTCTATGTATACAGTTGCTGTGACAACCATGGTGGAATGTGCCTCGTTTTGGAGATATAAACTAAAACTGTAGAGGGACCAGATGTAGTGAAGAAGACGGTTTTCCCGTCGAAACGCGTCTTGGCATCCTTGTGAAATAAAGTATCTCTTTGATTTATCATCCCACGGAGTCAGCGCCTGGATTTGTATGCGTACTGAATTCAGGATTGGTTTAATATATATATATATATATATAATGAATGGATGAATGAATTAATTAATTGATTAATAGAACTTATCTCACAAAGTATTATTTGCATGGTGCTTTGGACAAAAAACTACCGCAAAGGAACAACTCATCCTCCATTAAGCATAGTAAAAGAAACAGGCCTTAGGACCCTTGTAAGAAGCAGATAGTTGGAGGTCAAACTTAACTGAGGCGAAAACATGTTAAATGTTTTAGCACATTGTTTGGGAAGTGGTGAATTATCAATCTCATGCACCTCACCAAGGTGGACTTAAAAAATGTCCAGAAAGGCTGGATGCAGAGAAGATGAGTAATGAAACTAGAGAACGTTGTCATACACTACTAGGTTTCCGGGTTAATCAGTGCACAACACAGAACTCGTGATGGTCGGCATAGTCTGGAAATGATTTGAGGCATTGGGGCACGGATGACTCCACTCAGGGGCCTGATTTCAAGAAGCACACCGTACCAATAGACCATGAGTTCTAGGGTTAAGAACAAGGAGAAGAATGCATGTATCTATAAGTAATCAAACCTGAGATGTAGATTTCCTAAAGAAATTCTGTAAGCTAATGGATTCCGGAGTTCCGGTGCTGACCACATACAATACCATACTACAAGGTGTTGAAAGGGAATGGGATACAGAGAGAAGGAGGGAATGGCATAGGCACTAGTATGGCACACGCTCTCCTTAGATTACAGTAGAATAACCAAGAGATGGAGATTGAAAGTGAAAAGCATTATAATACATTTTGGGACGCAACAGGCTGATCTAATGTACGAAGATAGTTGTAATGGAAAAGGTGAAGTAAATGGCAGAGGATGTTCTGGCTACGTGTTCTTCATTGTTGAAACTAGCCGGGTCTTGCTAGTCACCAGATGGCAGCATGGAAATCATTGTGGGGAAGTTGACAAAAGTCTGGAATCTCCACATCTGACACTATTGGAGGAGAAATACTTGGCAGCCATTGATGTTGACCAATTGACTATAGCTTGGTAGGTAAGGAATAACACCATTGCAAAAATAAGGGGAATAACTTGGGTGTAGCCATTTCGGATAAAAACATCTCTCTCAAAACCATATGAACAGCAAGTTCTTTCCGGTGAATAACCAGATTTTCAATTGGGTATTCATGTCACTGGCTGTCAATAAGAGCCATACAAAACAAATACATTATTGGTATATCCAATTATGAGAATCAGCATGAACTTTACTAAGATTACTTCAGATGAACTAAAAACGTACAAGGGCATTTGCTGTGGTATGGAATGTGTGGTCGGTCACCTGGAGAACCAGTGATGAACTCCAGATACAGAGGGTGAGCCCATCCCATTTTGCCTGGCGACTCCAGGAATCCACATTTAAAACTGAGGTCGATGTATCAGACATGCAGTAATGCAACCTGTAGATCCTCCAACCGGTCACTGAACTTCATTGACTTTGAATAACGGCTGCAAGTCATTATTCATGAGTTCGTTTCCGAAAATGATTTGGTTTTAGAGCGTCATAGGTTTTACATTTCATACCAACATGCCTTTAGAAACATTTGGTGGGTGCATCAAAAGACTCGGAACATCCTGAAACTTTAGTACGCAACTAATAATATATCAAATAAATCACTGTATGTTAATGTAGCAAAAAGTTCAGGGAAAGTTCTTTGGATGTAGGAATCAGAGGTTACAACACATCATGGGGTACAGCATGGAATTAGCTATGGATTTCTCAAAAATGCTTAACAGAGAGATAGAAGGTGGTATTAGTTTGAATGTTGTTGTCAGAGACAATAAAAAGTGTACCCAAATAAGCCTAACTTGTAATAAGGATCTTTTTTGTTTAATAAATAAGTTTTCACAGCCTTGCTAATTTTCTAAAATATCCCAATGTTGCAACAAAAGTTTGCAATTTTTTGTAGATTGTCGCCAGAAAAATATTATGAATTTCATTAAGTGTCTGCCTATTTTTCTGTGTAATCCAAAATGGATAGCAGGCGCTATATTTTAATCTCTCTTGTGCTGATTTCAAGCATGAATGTGAATATCCTGTGCAACAAATGTATCCAAAATGTATTGCTACCTTTATTTTGATATCATTTTCTGATCTAATTATTTTTATCTGATCAAATTCACTGTTTGGTAGTCAATTAAACATTATCTTTTGGTGACATATTGAGGTTACCAAGAAATCAGGCCGGTCTATACTTATCATACATCAATCTTACACAGGGCTTTGCTGACATTTGGCATCTATTTCATTGTGTGAAAAAACATTATACGGCATTCTCCCTTTTCTAATATCAGATGAACTGAATACATTGATTCTACAAGAAATTCACTAAGTAGTCTCAGTTCATTACCAGTAGCCATCCATAGTCCAAAAATATAATCTATGAATTTCCGCTAGGTACAAGTATTCTATTACCACGGCTGATTTTTTATTATGCATTTCTGTTCATAACAGTGAATAAGTATATTGGTGTATGATGCCTCCATGACGCTGCTCAAGGAAGTATCAATTGCTTATAAATTCCATGTCAGGACCGGAGGCGAAGATTATGCCTTCTTTCTTCACTTTAATTATACAGCAGCATGAAAGAACCAACAATACTACGTTTCCCATGAACCATAGGGAAAAAGTAGTCATTTGTAACAACCAATCAAAAAACGAGTAAGTGTCCAATCAGGGTCTGCAATGCTCCACATAGTCCCTTGTCAGTGTCCTGTTCTCCTAGTTCTTCGCTGCTGCGCAGCCAGTTAAGTTCCCTCATATTCTTCTCAGGTTTGAGGGGGGCTTGAAACATTTGAATGTCATTGTTCTTGTGATTGTTACTGACTATGATGTTATGCGCGTTTGTTTTAGGCGGCGCTGCCGGTAGCGGTGGAGCGCCAAGTTTTTCCTGAGGTATTTGTGTTTTCCCGTTGTTTGAATATTTCGACGCGCTGACTTTGAACGCGTACCGCGTTCCTGTGTGAGTCTGCCGCGGGAGCAGGGGGGTTTTCCCTCTCTCCTACGCGGTGTGGTGCTGGTGCAGACTTCGGACCTCCCGCCACCTGGGGGCGCGGGAGGCAGGGACTAGCGCGTCGCGTCTCTGGAGTTTTCAAACTGTTTACCAGAGACGCGCGCACAATCCCTACGAAGCCCTGGTGCTGGAGGACGCCGTTTACACGGTCTGTAATCTGCGCGCGAGTGCTTAAACAGTTGCTTGCGGCCGTTTTACATGCTAATTAACGCTCGTGCCTTAGAGAGGCTTTGAGTCTTGTATTTGCGCTGGAGCGCGCTGACGCCTCCTAGGAGGTCCTGTATTGGCCTTTAGGCCTGTTTTCTAAGGGGACATTTTGCCAGCCCAGTTTATTGTTGAAAAGTGTCAAAGTGTTTGCCAGCTCTTGTCCCCGTAGGGCCAGTCACCCTATATAATTGTGGTTCTATACTTCGTGCAACAGAAAATATATCATTTAAACTGACACCCAGTTTTGAAGACTGCCATTGCGGCATAATTAAGGTTACCCCTCCCTTGGTCGTGATGGAATTTTATGACGACTTCCAGGAGGAAGATGAGGAGGATCCCTTGGCAGATATGCCTTGGGGTGACGCTTTCTATGAGGCGGTGGATACCTCAATTTACAGGGCAGTGAACCAGGCCATCTCACCCTTAGAGGATAGGCTCACGAGAAAGATAGAACAAGCGTTCTTGCGCCTGGAGCATAGACCTGTTAACCTACCTGCCCCGTCTCCTGTTGGTCCGGATAACACGGGCCCCCCCCCCCCTTCTAAACGCCCTTGTGCATCGGGGGTGGATGTAGACGCTTTTGAACGCCTCAAACAGGCCTTTATTAATAGTCACCCTGCCACGGGTTCGGGAGTCTCCCCGTTGCCGCTCTCTTCCCCGGGGTTACCAGGCCCTTCGGGGGATCCCGATTCTAGTCCATCTCGATCCTGGCTTCCCTCCCGGCCTTCCCAACAGGATTCTGCGGTGCCCTCAGACCCGCAGCCACATCCAACTTCGGATATGTTAGATCCAAATGACATTGTGCACCCTCGTTCTTCGGACTGGGTGCCTGCCGAGAAAGTAGCGACTTACGTCGCCGAACATATTAGAAGACCTTCTGGAAAAAGAGGCGAGAAATTGCCTGAAAGCTGAATGTCCGCGTCCTTCCCTAGAGGGTAAGGTGGCGCTTACATCGGATATTGACCCTAGAATGACTACTTTTTTACAAAAATTTATCAGGGACCCGAAGAAGGGGATCGATAGGTCTTGGAGGGCCTGCCAGGATAAACTTTTGGATGTCTTAGGCCCAGCCACCAAAAGCTTCTGGTTCTATGATCCCTCCCGAGACTCTATCCGGCTGGGCTCAGCGGGTAGTAGTTTTTCTGGGCAATGCCAACTGCGCCCTTTCTACCGAGCGGCGGAGGTCGCTCCTGATCAAAATAGACCCGAAACTTGGCGACCTTGCAGATTCAGAGGCGGGTGCCGTTGCCCAGGGAGGTTTGTTCGGTGAACCCTTCATTAAGGAATTGGGCAAGTTTGTAAACACTTTTACCTCTTTGGATAGGGCCCAGTCCACTATTAAAAAAGTGTTCCCTCGTGTTTTTCGAGGGGCCGGTCAAGGGAGGGGCCGCTCGACCGGTCGGCAAAATCACCAAACCGGCCAGAGAGGCCCCGGACAATATCAGGACCAGTCGAAGTTTGGCAACTTCTACCCCACCAGAGGTCGCCGAGGCAAGGGCAGAGGTTTCAAAGGAGGAACATCCAACACAAACGCTTTTGAGTGTTCACCTTTTTTCCCCACAAAATATAGGGGGGAGGTTGGCCAGTCATTACGAGGCATGGTTATCCATCACACACGATGCATGGGTGCTTCAAACAGTGAAGGGGTTCCATATAGAGTTTGTCGGAAACCCAGTACAACATGCTCCTCCGCGGCCCATTCAGTTTTCAATACGCGACGCAGACCTGGTGGACGAGGAAGTAGCTTCCCTTCTCTCCAAAGGCGGAATTTCGCGCACACGTCCTTACACCCGCGCGGGTTTCTCAGCAACATCTTTCTGGTCGACAAGACCGACGGGGGCAAACGCCCGGTTATAAACTTAAGCGGCTTCAACGAATGGTTGGTATACCGCCATTTCAAAATGGAAAGGATTCATCTTCTGCGAGATGTATTGCGCCCCCTGGATTGGATGGTCCGCTTGGACCTAAAAGACGCTTATCTGGTGATCCCGATTTTTCCACCGCATCGCCGGTTTCTGCAGTTTGCCTGGCGTCGCCAGGTTTACGAGTTCACAGCTCTCCCTATCGGGCTCTCTTCCACGCCCTGGTGTTTCACCAAGGTCCTCAAACCGGTAGTGGAATTTTTGAGAGTGCGTGGCGTCAGACTGATTGTTTACCTGGACGACCTCCTCTTGATGGCGTCCTGCCCCCAGCTTTTGACGGAGCAACTTCACATGACAGTGACTCTTCTTCAGGATCTCGGCTTCGTGATCAACGGGAAAAAATCCCTTCTGCAACCGGCTCAGTCCGTTACCTTCTTGGGGTTCGTCATAGACTCAACCTCCTCTACTCTGAGTTTGCCGGCAAAAAAGCTGACAAAAATTCGCCACGAGTTGCGTCGGGTCCTGGCTACTCAGCGAGTGTCACTTCGCCAATTGGCATGTGTAGTGGGGCTTCTCTCGGCTTCCATTCAAGCGATTTTTTCGGGTCCCCTCCACTACAGGGCTCTCCAACGCCTCAAGGCGCATTTTCAGCGCAAAGGTTATCCATACTCCCACAAGGTCATCTTGTCCGACGAGGCACGGAGCGAAATTCAATGGTGGTTAACCCACATGGAGGCGTGGAACGGAAGAGCAATCTTCGGGGCTGTTCCGGATATAGTTATAGAATCCGACGCAAGCAGGCTTGGTTGGGGCGCTCGGTGCGGAGACCTTTCCACGGGGGGCTTGTGGTCTCCAGAAGAACAGAAATTACATATAAATTGTCTCAAGCTTCTGGCAGGCTCGTTTGCCGTAAGATGTTGGACAAGAGATTCAGTGCAGTCGTGTGTGCTCCTAAAAATGGACAATGTGTCAGCAGTCCGTTACATCAATCACTTGGGAGGCACCAAGTCGAAGGCACTATCGGATCTAGCGGCGAGTTTTTGGCAGTATTGCCTGGACAGTCACGTGTCTGTCACGGCGGAATATCTTCCGGGCCGCGACAATGTGGAGGCGGACTTCCAATCCCGACACTTCCGCGACTACAGTCTTTGGAAACTGGACCGCTCAGTGTTTGTTTCCCTCAACGACCTTTGGGGTCCTTTTACAGTGGACCTGTTTGCGTCCCGCCTGGACCATCAGCTCCCGAAGTTTTTCAGTTGGAGGCCCGATCCTCGGGTGATGGCCACGGATGCATTTCTCCAAGATTGGAGCAAGGAGCTGGGCTATGCGTTCCCTCCCTTCGCGATGATCATCCGATCCACAGCTCAGGTCCGCAGGCAACAAGCGGATTTAGTCTTAATCACTCCTCTAAGGAGGTCTCAAGTGTGGTTTCCAGTTCTACTGGAACTTTCCTGGGATTTTCCAAACCTACTCCCCCGTCTTCCTCTTCTTCTTCGGAGCCCAGACGGCTCTCCCCATCCTCTGATAGCCACAAACTCGTTGAATCTCATGGCGCGGAGGATTTCAGGGGTAGATGGCAAACCCCAGGACTTTCGCGAATGGCTGAGGAGCTCATCTCCAAGGCTTGGGCGGACTGTACAGTTAAAAGGTACATGTCCGCATGGGGCAGATGGTCCCGTTGGTGTATGCGAAGGGGTTTCGATCCCTTGGTCGCGGATGTGGTCCATGTTGTGAATTTCTTGGCGCGTCTGGCGTCAGATGGTATGGCCTACCGGTCGATTAACACTTTCAGGTCGGCCATCTCCTCAGGCCATGTCCCGGTGGCAGGTTCGCCGGTAGGGGAGCACCCGTTGGTCTGCAGACTCCTGAGAGGCATTCGCCTCTCCTTGCCGCCGGAACCACGGTATTCGGCTTTATGGGATGTCAATCAAGTTTTGAATCTTTTCCTTTCATGGCAACCCAACAGGTTTCTATCCCGTAAAGAGTTGTCGGCAAAGCTTGCAATGCTTCTTTGCCTGGTGTCATGCCGTCGGGTGTCGGACGTCAGGGCCTTAGATATTTCTGGTCGCATGTTCACCCCTGATGGAGTGACCTTTACCCTGTTGCGCCGTACCAAGTGCCACACGAGGGTTATTTCTTACCCGGAATTCCCGGACTCCCCGGACTCTCCTAAACTTTGTGTTGTGCGCTGTCTCAAGGCGTACGAGGAAATGACAGAGGAATATCGTCCTCCGGGAGAGCGTCAGCTTCTCATTGCGCTCCGCAAACCTTTCTAAGAGGTTTCCTCACCCACCATTGCTAGATGGGTTCGTTGGGTGCTGTCAGAAGCAGGCATTAGCCTCAGTTTGTTTGGAGCGCATTCTGCAAGAGGAGCTATGGCATCGAAAGCCTTCGGGTTGGGTGCCCGCTTGGAGGATATCCTTAATGCGGCGGATTGGTCCTCGGATTCCACCTTCAAGCGTTTTTACTTTAAGCCAATTCTGAATATGGCTCATCTGGTTGTGGGCAAGCTTTAAACAAGCATAATCCTCGCCTCCGGTCCTGACATAGAATGAAAAATTTCCTAGCTAACGTAACGGAAAGTTTCAATTCTATTAAGGACTCGGAGGCGAGGATTATCCCGCCCTATACTCTTGGTAGAGACCCTCCCCGTATGGAAGTAAGTAAAGTTTTTCGCATTGGGTCCTCCTGTTGTGGAGGCTATGGGGGATGGCACCTCTGGTGTTTGTCTGTATTGATGCATTTTCTCGCTAAACAATTTTTTTCCTAGACGCTAATTTCTAGGGTTGTACTTTCCTCTGGTAATGCTCCTTCGTTTGTTGCAGGTTCGGATACCCACAAACAGGATTCCTAAAGATGAGGATTGGGCTGTCTTCGTGCTCCGAAAGAGGAGAACAGGACACTGACAAGGGACTATGTGGAGCATTGCAGACCCTGATTGGACACTTACTCGTTTTTTGATTGGTTGTTACAAATGACTACTTTTTCCCTATGGTTCATGGGAAACGTAGTATTGTTGGTTCTTTCATGCTGCTGTATAATTAAAGTGAAGAAAGAAGGCATAATCCTCGCCTCCGCGTCCTTAATAGAATTGAAACTTTCCGTTACGTTAGCTAGGAAATGTTTCATTACATGTATCTTGAAATCTAAAGTCGCTATGATACTATATAAAGATCAACAATTTAATTTTAAAATCCTTTAATGTCTGTTAGTAATAAACTTTGGCGAAAAGATTCTCTCTAATCTCTCTAGGCAGTTTTCAATCTTGCAACATCAAATTGGTAAGTTGTTAGAAAAAAAGAACACAATGCAAACTATTCACCCTTGTCTTTAAATCCTAAAAATAAATTGAACACTAGCTATCTAGCTCAGTTGGTTAACAGATACTGCAATCATGTAAACTTAGATCTATAAACCTTAACTTTACACTTACCCACAAGCCTCCATGTACTACCTCGCGTTTCCAATCCTCCATGTGCTACATCACATTTCAAATCCTCCATGTGTTACCTTACGCTTCTGTTTATTAAATCTACTCCGACCCGAGCACTGGGCCCAGCTACCAGTACAGTTATTCTCAATCTAATCTCTGCCTGTGAACCCTCTCTCAAACCACACCTATGCGAGCCACAAGGCCTTAGGCAACAGACCTCTATCTCATCTGCTCAAATCCTCAGTTCCCACACACCACTATCTAATCTAAATATGTATATGATCTTTGATTTATTGTTATTTCATGTATTGCCTCACAAATTTTATTTACTTGATTCAGATCAACTTTGTTCTAGATGTTATGCACAGTGTTCCTGTTGCTATGAATAGCATTTCTTGTTATTATTATATTGGTTGCCCAAATAAATAAAATAAATACATTGGGCCCGATTCACAAAGGGCCTACGCGCTCTTGGGGCGGAGAACCCACAGTTGTGACGGGGGGCCCGCACTTGTGACAGGACCTTCTCAATGAGAAACTGCAATGAGGAGGTCCAACCACAAGTTCGGATCTCCCGCCACAACTGCGGGGCCAACACGACGAGTGCGGAGGCCCTTTGTGAATCAGGCCCATTGTCTTGTTTCAATTCCCACAGCTCAAGCTCTTGTATATTGGCATGCAGAGCCTTGAACTACTTCTAAACCTGAAGCTTATGTGAATTCCCACACCAGTATTTTTCTTGTTCAACTGATCCTTCATGCTACTTGCTGTGAAGAGGCAGGCCTTGTTAGTATATATATAATGAATGGGTGAGTGAATTAATTAATCGATTAATAGAACTTATATCACAAAGTATTATTTGCATGGTGCTTAGCACAAAAAACTACCGCAAAGGAACAACTCATCCTCCATTAAGCATAGTAAAAGAAACAGGCCTTAGGACCCTTGTAAGAAGCAGATAGTTGGAGGTCAAACTTAACTGAGGTGAAAACATGTTAAATGTTTTAGCACATTGTTTGGGAAGTGGTGAGTTCTCAATCTCAGCACCTCACCAAGGTGGACTTAAAAAATGTCCAGAAAGGCTGGATGCAGAGAAGATGAGTAATGAAACTAGAGAACGTTGTCATACACTACTAGGTTGCTGGGTTAATCAGTGCACAAGACAGAACTCTTTATGGTCGGCATAGTCTGGAAGTGATTTGAGGCATTAGGGCACGGATGACTACACTCAAGGGCCTGATTTCAAGAAGCACACCGTCCCAACAGACCATGAGTTCTAGGGTTAAGAACAAGGAGAAGAATGCACGTATTTATAAGTAATCAAACCTGAGTTGTAGATTTCCTAAAGAAATTCTGTAAGCTAATGGATTCCGGAGTTTCAGTGCTGACCACTTACAATACCACACTACAAGGTGTTGAAAGGGAATGGGATCCAGAGAGAAGGAGGGAATGGTATAGGCACTAGTATGGCACACGCTCTCCTTAGATTACAGTAGAATAACCAAGAGATGGAGATTGAAAGTGAAAAGCCTTATAATACATTTCGGGACACAACAGGCTGATCTAATGCACGAAGATAGTTGTAATGGAAAAGGTGAAGTAAATGGCAGAGGATGTTCGGGCTACGTGTTCTTCATTGTTGAAACTAGCAGGGTCTTGCTAGTCACCAGATGGCATGGAAATCATTGTGGGGAAGTTGACAAAAGTCTGGAATCTCCACATCTGACACTATTGGAGGAGAAATAACTGGCAGCCATTAATGTTGACCAATTGACTATGGCTTGGTAGGTAAGGAATACCACCATTGCAGAAATAAGGGGAATAACTTAGGTGTAGACATTTCGGTTAAAAACATCTCTCTCAAAACCATATCAACAGCAAGTTCTTTCCCGATGACATCACAAAAATGGAAAACAGCTTTTGTTTTTAAACTGCTGTGGTAGCGGTGAATAACCAGATTTTCAATTGGGTATTCATGTCACTGGCTGTCATACAAAGCAAATACATTATTGGTATATCCAATTATGACAATCAGATTAGGCGGAGTTGTATGCTAAAACCTGGCATTGGTATGGCCTGATCTGTCTTCTTCGTATGTATGTGCATAATAAGAGTATACCCTATGTGTGGTAGATTAGTATTATTGAAATACGAGGTGCCGCTCGTAGGAGCTGACTTGTGTTTGCCGCCTTTGGGACCCAATGTTCAGGAACCAGCGCAGCAGTTCCCGCCCACAGCTGCCTCATTACTCCTCGCGGCCTCCGCATCGCGGAACGCGCGCGGGCGAAGCCCGAGCCAAGGGCGGGCCCGTCTGAGCTCGTCCGAGCACGAACGAGGACGGGACGGGGCCCCTCTTTTCAATACTACATTTGATCAGCATATGAAGGTTAGTACGCATTTGCTGGATTATTAAGACTGCCCTTCGCTCTTTCTTTATTTTCTTTGTTACGAATTATTGGAGCAGTTGCATTGTAACAAAAGTGGAAAATGACTACAGCCAAGGGGAGAAAGTCGTTATCAGGAGAATCTATCGTGGGTACAGTTGACCAATTCTTAACCAGGGCATCTTCTGTGCTGCAACACGAAATTGAAATGACTGAAAAGAGGCTATCTATGGAGGTGATTTTTGATAAGCGGTCGTCAATGGGCAGGCTGTCCCTGGTGACCTCACCAGTGCCTCAATTAACAGTCGATATTGTGCCCTCTGGTCACACTGGAGAGGGCAACCAGTCATCAAAAGTAGTTGGCAGCTTGTCAAGTCCCCCAGCTACTGTGGACTCGGTAGTAGCTGGTCCAGCCATCCACCCACAAAATCACGAGCTTTCAGGAGCAACTAGATCGAGTTTGCTAACTCGGTTCGCATCTAGTTCTAAACTGGGGACTATTTATCAGGTACCAGATTTAGCAGTCAAAAGAAAGCGTGGTGGAGCCACACTGAAGAATAAAAAAGCAAAAATCCAGAAATGTGGCAATTCGGGGACAAATCCGATAATAGGATCTGTAGCTGAACTCGATATACCCCAGCTTACTGCACATGGGTCTTCGACTTTACTAAGTTCTGGCGACATCTTTTCCACTGAGTCCAGGGAAGACTTTTGGGCTAAATTGGAACACATATTTACTGAGACCTGTCTTCCTATTTATGACAGACTGAACTCTATAGAACTCAGACTTTCACACCTTGAATCACTGCTTAACCCCGCACAGGCAGAGGGTGGTATGCGGGCTGAAGTTGGTAACGGCAACATAGAGGGGTTGTCTAGGACAACGAATGCAGTTTGTCACCGTGTAACCCCGCCGGCCACAAATGACTTAGTGGATTTATCTGGCCCAACTGTTTTACCCGATGAACACCCAAACCAACCTAGTGATATTGTTGTGCTCAATGATCCAGCAAACCCTAGAAATGCGGAGGGTGGGGGGGACACAGGGGCAGTAAGCTATGATCGATCAGCAAACATGGCTAAGACCTCTGATGTACGAAAGAGTGTGTTTCCACGCATAGATCTTCCTCCTGAATCTATACCTTATGTGGTGGTTCTAGCAGGGGTTACTGTTTTAAGCCAGGGAAAAAAGGAGGTCTACAGTGAGCTTAAAAACAAATATATCCACTGGCTAAACTACAACAGGCCTCTCCCAAACCAGCTTTCTAGTGAAATTCTCTTTGCTAGACGTGTGGACTGGGTAGGGCTCCGGGCGAAAAATATTCGGGGTGATTGTGTTGTAATTAATTTCAGGAATAGAAGGGCTGTCGAGCACATCTGTAATTGGGTGGCAGATAGCTCAGCAACACAAATAAAATCTTTTCCCCTAACTTACTTCTATCCGGCTGCGCCTACCAACTTACACACTGATTCTATTAGAGGAAGGCAGCCTTGGGGGGATAGGGAAAATCTGTGTTATAATTCCCAGCCAGGATATCCTAATTGGAAGGGATCCCAAAATTGTTTCCCGGCACTGGCTATGTTCCATCATAATAACAGATTTAGCATTCTGGATCAAGTAGATTGACGGTCGAGGTGTAGTTCGCCCCCATTTGCCAAAGTTGATAATATGAGTTTTTTAGTAGCTAGAGAGGGTCCTGTAATGAAATGTAGCATTTTTAAATATGGTCCTCTGGGGGGAGAGAGCACTCCCGCGGCATCTAGAGGTAACGGCAGGGCCGGTAATACTAGCAAGCACGTTGGTGCCCCGTCACCAGTAACACAGGAGGGTGTAAGCAGCATGGGAATCAGCACAACTACGAGAGGGGCTCGAGACAGAGCACCGAGGGAGAAGGGGCCCGACTCGGGGATGGGGGTGTTGCACATGGATGATTCACCACTTGGGGCAGTTAGTTGTAGTAGGACACATAAGAATTTTAAAGCATGGGAGGCGAAGAGTAACATCAAAATTCTCTCATGGAATTTGGCAGGGATCAAGAATAAATTATTATGTCCAGATTGGGGTCTGTTTGTAGAAAAACATGATATTTGTTTAATGCAGGAGACGTGGGCCCTGGAAAATAACCAACGGAGAGGTTTTGCCATTTTTAATATACCAGCCACAACGAGGGGTAGGGGCAGACCATCCGGGGGGCTAAGCATCTGGGTGGGCATGCACCTGGGTGCTAAAGCTGAGCAGCTGCCAACAAATTCCCATGATATACAATGTGTCCTCTTATCCCTCCCAGCTAACAAACAAATTGCCCTAATTAATATCTACTCAAGGCCAATGCAGAGTGGGCAAGAGTCTAGAGTCATTGAACAATTGAGAGACTACTTACTGACTCTTGACCCAGAGAACATTCTAATAATAGGGGGCGATTTTAATTGCCAGTTTGAGCCCCTTAGTAATGTGAGCCTAGATGATTCAGATAGTGAGAATCAGTACTGGAACATCCCGGAACCCCTGATCCCACCCGTTAGAGCGTGAACGCCGTTGGTCCTCCAAATAAATTCATTTATTTTTTCTTTTTCCCTGAGGGCTTGTAATGGGAGATTAAAATCGGATAGACCTGGCCTACCAACATTTAACAGAGAAGGGCAAACCTCGACCATAGACTACATTATGGTCGAATCCAGATTTTGGGATAGGGTCTTGGATTTTCAGATTTACCAGCGGAAAGACAGTGACCACAATGCTCTGGTTATGACACTTAAGCCAGGGAGTTGGGGCCTGTCTAACTACTCAGTAGTGCCCACTCTAGTTCAACAACCTCTCCTGCTACATAACAACAGGCGGAGAGTAAAATGGCCCTACATATTGGGTTCCCCAAATAAGTTAGCACACATATACCAGCAGGCTGTGCCGTATCTTAGTGAAATGGCTGGGGTTGGGCCATTGGGCACTCAAGTAGGGCTGGACGCTAGGCCGGTAGAAATACACAATCTGACCTCTAAGATGCTTGGGGTGTTCTATCCGGAAGTAAGCATTAAGGAAAAACCGGTCCTATCTCATTCCTGGTACAATGCCTCCTGCCGCAAAACGAAAAGAGATTTATTAGAAGCTATAAAGGCCAAGGACAAGCCGAGGATAAAGGAACTTCGGTTGCAGTACAAGCAGGTTATTCAATCTGAGAAGAAGGCCTGGGAAGCAAATAAATGGGAAGATCTGAGAACTGCTCTCCAGTATAAGGATTTGAAATCCTTCTGGGCAATAGTCAGTGACCGTGGGAGGGATGGTGGATTAGCGATAGTACCAAATATAGCACCAGCAGTATGGGAAGCCCATTTTGGAACCCTGTATGCACATTCGGGCATTGACGATTTAGCACCTTCAACTTTTGGCCCCCTCCATGAGCATCGATTGGGGTTGGGTACAGGAGATCACTATCGTTGAAGTTGAATCTGCTATCGCCAAGCTATTACCTAACAAAGCGCCCAGTCTTGATAAGCTTCCAGGGGACCTATTTCGGTCAGAACCAAAAATATGGGCCCCATATCTCTGTGTCTTGTTTAATTCCATCTTAATGGGAATGGATCTGCCAGATACCTGGCGAGGCGCAGAGATAGTTCCTATTCACAAGAAAGGCTGCCCCCTACTACCGTCCAACTGCAGGCCCATTAGCCTGATAGATATCACCCAGAAGCTGATGGGACGAATAATCCTGGAAGGAGTCCAGGCCTGGGTTGAGAAAAACAAGATCTTGAGTACTCTTCAGGCCGGTTTTAGGACGAGCACGTCAACTATTGACCAGATCTTCAGACTTCAGGTCCTGTATTGGAAAACAGTGAGTGTGGCAGCCTCTACCTCATTTTTGTGGACCTGAGGTCTGCATTTGATCTGGTCCCTAGGGGAAAATTGTGGAGTGTACTTTTAGATCTTGGCATCCCAATATACCTCCAGGATGTGTTAATAAGGCTCCACACAGAAACTTATGCCCAAGTCAGATGCGGGAAGCATGGAGAATTGTCTGCCCGCTTCCCGGTAAAAAAGGGGGTGCGCCAGGGGTGCGTCCTGGTCCCTACCCTTTTTAGTTTATACATAAATGGGCTTATAGATCATTTATTAGGTATAAAGGATATTGATGCCCCAAGGTTAGTTACAGGCCGGGTACCCGCATTGATGTTCGCGGACGACACCTTGTTGTTGTCCAAGACATAAATGGGTATCCAACGTACCGTGGATGGCTTCGCCGATTTCTGTGCATCAAGAGGCCTGGAGATAAATCTATCTAAAACCAAATTTATGATTTTTAACCCACCCAGGCAGACCCACCCAAATCCAGTATTGGATGGCATACCTTTGGAACGAGTAAAAACCTTTGAGTATTTGGGCATCATCCTTGTGGAACATTTGGAATGGGATGCCCAAGTAGCAAAGGCTGTTTTAAAGTTGACACAAACGGTGGGGTGGATTTCGAAAATGCACAGAGTATCTGTGTACAAGCCTGCTGCTCCAGTTATAAAAATTTATAAAGTACAGGCTAGAGCGGCTTCTATGTACGGGGCGGAGCTTTGGGGGCATTTTAGGCCCACAAGCCTTACAAGGGTGGAGCACTCATTTATGAGGAATCTGTTGGGATTGCCAGTTAGCACCCCCTTAGTACCTCTTCGGCTGGACCTAGGGCTTCTCCCTATTGAGGAGGAAGTGGCCTTAAGGCCACTTACCTACTGGAGAAGAATATAGTCCGTTCCTGAACTAGCTCCCTTTAGAAGTGAGTTCAGGGATGTGTGGGCTGAAATTAGAACTAAGAAAATCCCGTGGTTAATTCATATTAAGGAACTCTGTAATAGGATTGGCTTACCCGAGTTATGGGGAACACCAGAAGCAGTGTGCCCGGCAATATCTAGGGCCGAGCTGGTATACCATTTTAATAATATCAAAATGGGGTATAAAAGATTGAAGCAGAAGTAAAAAACTTGTGTGGGGGTATTTATCAAATGTGGAATAATTAATTCAATTGGTTTTCGGATGCCCCACATATTCGGCTAAAACCGAAATGGTTTTTGAAGGAAGAAAACTGGAAAACAAGCGATAACCTGACTGATGGTGGCCCAAAGAGCATGGGACAGCATGGAATGTGCTGGCAGGAAGGTATCCGGTGGATGACAAGTGAGATGAAGGTAAGGATCCTCAAGACTAATATTGACAGATTAACTCAGAATTATGGGAATATTTGTAGTTTAATAACTGTATAATTTCTCCAGACCCCAGAATATGAAACATGCCTGGAAGCTGGCCATTAGTCAGGGACCGAGAAACCTGGCATCCCTCCAAATGGCCAGTAACCAAATAATACTCCATATAGGCGATATAGACTTATTGATGGGAAGCTGTTAACAATAGTTTGTTTCCCACTGAGGGGTTCCAAGTGACATCTAATAGATGAAAGCGGAGCTCAAGTTGTCTATGGTGCAGGTTGGAACCCTAAGATGGAAAAGTCCACGTTATTTAAAGCTTTTTATAGATTTAGGATCTGTATGCTCCCCCAAAGCCCTCTTTCTCTCAACTTCTTCACCCCCCTCCTCGTAAAAGTACTTTAAAATAACATTTAACCATTGTCCTAGGCCGTCTGTCGTAATTAACCTCTGCCAAATAAACTTCTCATTCCTGGCATCCTGTCACCACACCACTCACTCCATTTCCGCTTCTTGCAAAATACACAAAGTATGCTCGGCACCCTGCGACTCTCCCACACCACCCTCGTAAACACCGTATCCCACCCCTTCACCATATTTTTAAATTAAACTAAAACCGGTCACCCTGCCCTTCTTCTTCATCACCCTCACTTGTTCCCTCCCCCTTCTGTACCAGTACTTGGATAAAGTAATATCTGGCGTCCCCCCCCCCTCACCCCCTCCCTTTGCGCCAGCACCCTCTGTGCATTCATCCCCCCACCCCACACACACAAAACACCCACCGTGCTTTCTATTTTCCATTAGAGAGATGCTGCCACACTGATGGAGGCTCTGTGAAAGGCGCTCATCCTCGCAGCCAGGCATCCCCTGCCACCGAGGCTCTGCACAGACCCTTGCTGATGGGCGAAATGCCTACTGACATTAACCGAACGTAGCCAGGTCTGTGGACACCTGAGAGGCGGAAGAGATGGTAAACGGTCCCCCACTTGTCCATCATGTAATGACCAGGGAGAGGCGGTGGCTCACCGCCTGCCAAAGGACGGGATTTAGAGCCGCTTTTTCACCGTTCCGACGTCAGAGCACTCAACAATAAAACACTATTTTTCACTGCTTTGATGACAGCGCAATCAACAGCCGGGTTTAAAAAAATCATTGAAAATAATAGCTTCTAATGGAAGCCATACATAGCGGACCTATTTATGGTGATCTGTTATCGAACCGTCGTAGAATTTGATGAATTAGTCTTCAGATCGGGCGGAAATGGACAGCCACGATGCACTATCACAATGAAGGGATTACAGAGGGAACCCAAAGCTTGTCTGTCTAAAATCTTACAAGACTTGCACAGAACACCGCAGAACCTTAAGACGGCAAACCGAAGATTGCCTGACTGGTATTGTCACTTTGGAGAACAAGTTGTGGGAATGTGCACATGCTCTGGAATAGCCCACTCTTAAGAAACTGCTGGGATAAAGCATTAAAGGTTTGGGAATGGTTGCTTTGCAAAAATATACTCACTTTGGCAAGCCTGATAATATTCCATTATAGAAATTGAAATCGGAGGCAGACACCAACATAGTTGGCTGGTAACTACTTTACCCAGACCAGATAGGACAAGCTGATTCAAGAGTCAGCTGGGCCAACACCTGAAGCCTGGGTAGAGGGTGTGCCCCAAACTACCTGTGACAGAAATGTATACAAGCTGCATGACCTAGAAGAAAAGACAAAAAGAACCAGAGAAGAAGGGAGCTACCAAGACAACCAATCAGGAGGTGGGGAAGATGGAGAGAAAAGAGGGAAAGTGCACTCCACATAGATAAGTCATTATTCGAAATAGCAAAAAACAAGTCACTGCATAGTAAGGGGACTGAAGGAAGGAGAACCTCTAAGTGAAACAGATGAACACCCGGGGTATGACATGGCAGTGAGAAGGTTTAGATGGGGGAAAAGAGCAAGAGGGTCAAAAGAGTGTTCACGCTTGCGTCTTAGAGCCCAGTGCGGTGAGGGAGGCCTTGATGGTTCAGGGATTTCAGTTTAGGGCCCGGTTTCGAGAGGAGTGGCATCAGAAACTCCTGCGATTCCTGGAGGAAATGCTGACTCCAGATGAGACTCTAAATGGGGGAAATTAGCTTTAATATATCGATGCTATGATGGAAGGAATTCTGCCGGTTTAAAGTTGTATTGTCCCTTATTTTAGGTGGAAAAGTATTTTATATGAAACAGGTAACTTGCGACGAGATTCTATAAGTTTTATGTTCCACGTCTTTTGTTTTTGGTGAACTTTCAATTGCACGATCTTGCTTGACCATGTTTAAAGCACTCCTCCATCTTATACACTAAACTATTAGAAGAGGTGAACTCATAACTAAGACCGAGAAGGAGAACACAGAGGCTCTTAGGATCAGACAAAAAAGACCAAAAGACCTCAAGAGTATGCGGGGCCTCCCCCTTCACTGCCCCAAAACTATAAAGCAAGGACAGGCTAGGTTTGATGTCTGTTGCTTGTTGTCTGTAATAAGAATAAAAGATCTAAATGAAACATTCTTTCGTGCGTGACTGTCTCATCTCCAGACCTCAAACCTAGTCTGTCCTTGCTTTTCAGAAGTGAGTCTGCTGGGGCATAAACATTTTGAATAAGCCCCTGACTCAAGCCCGCATGTGTTTCTGCTTACAATTCACAGATGATGTCTCTTCTACACACTTCTAATGGAACATACAACTTCTTAATATAGCCTTATAGCCCGCCGTAGCGGGCTATACCGGCTGTTGAAGGCCCGCTGCAGCATTAAAGGCCTGAGCCGAAGGCGAGGGACTTTAACAAAGCAGAGGGACTTTAAAAGCCGGTATAGCCCTGCTATGAAGGGCTATAAGGCTATTAGAACATTCTGCCACTAAAGGGCAGAATGTTCTAACAAAACAAAGCCTTCAGGGAGCGCGAGGGGATTGAAATCCCCTCAGACTCCCTGAAGCCTTTGTTCAAGCCAGAGCTGTGAACAAAGACACATTGGAATGTTGGAGCTCCGGGCTTATACCAGCCATTATAAGCCCGGAGCACTCCATTGTTTTCAATGGAGCTCCCATCATTCCAATGTTCTAATGCTAATTAGTGTTTTTTAATAAAGTTATTCGCTCCGTGTACTTACTGTTCCTACTTTTACATGATTAAATACAAAACATTTTGGGGGTAAAAAGATGTGTATGACAGCACAGATGGTTAGGATGAATCACCAGAGGAAAGGGCTACCTTGTTTCTAGCTGCTAGGGAACAGCCTGAACAATTTTAGTGTCCTTCTGCATGCAGCATTGTCCACTGCAGGCCTTCCAGTAGCCGTGGGATGGTAGGTTTTGCTGAACATGGCTGATAGAACTAGATTCTAGAAGGATGAACATGGTGATGGAGCTTGGCTCGGTCTGTGTAACATGGCGGGCAGAGGGATGTTTCACCAGACGCCCCTATTTTGTTTGCAGGCATGGTTCCTCCCATGGTCACTTGACCACGAGTGTATGAATACCGAAGCGGGGCCACAGAATGGCAGTGCCCACACCAGTGCTGAAGTAGCGTGTGTGTCTCATTATTGTATGCCATCCCGCTGGGTGTCCACGACGTGCGACACACCCTGCAAGCGGCCCCTGGTCTCAGCGTCCCACAACCACCAGTACCGCGGGAGATGCAAAAATATGGATAATTATGTAGTTCTAAACAGTTGCTGAACACAGCATACCAGATGAGCACTCTTACCTCACACACTTGCATACATCACTTGCATCTGAAACATTGGCCTCACCTTCTGAGTGCTGTTACTGTTTTTGCATTTGTATATTTTTTAGAGTGTCCAAAGGTGGCTGAACGGCCTAAAGTCTGCACAGTGACATTTAAAAAAAAAAAACATTAAAAAATGAATAATAATTTCATTTTCATTTTAAATTTCAAAAGCACAACAACGCCCGAGAGGGGATACCTTGGTGCCGGATGAAGGCCGAAAAGGTTTACAGACTCATAAAATAATGAACCAGGGGTAGTCGTTATGCAGATGAAGAGCCCGGTGTTTTTCTGCTTTCCTAAACTTCAGAAGGGAAGGCCCAGATGTAACCTATAAAGGCGGTTCACAGAGCCTCTGCTGCCTGTGACTGTACAGGCTCGGCCGCCCACGGCTGAAATGCCAAGCTTCGACAGTTAGAAGTGACAGAGAGGAAGATCTAAGTGAGGCTTGTCATAGTTACACCCAACAGAGAGAGCACCGGGGCGTGGATCTCAGAAAGGTTTGTGAAGCAAACATAAGAATTGAAATGGCACCATTAATGCAGGTCTTAGCTCACCACACCCTCTCACTTCCCCCTATCCGAACAGCAGGCGCCTACCACAAAGAGGTGGCTTGTTTCTCCTATGCTCAAAGCCAGTTACATTGCATTCAAGGCTTTCATTTGCCAAAGAGAAGTGAAAGCCAATGTACCTTTTGTTTCTCTTCATGAGATAATGCGGGCTTGAGTTTATGACGAATTGTTTGGACCACAAAATCAGTAAAAAGAAACAACTTTCCAGATCGCTAAAGCAGGCCCCCAGTAAAATAAAGCACATGTTTTTCTCATTTTAAACAACACACACACTGCTGAAGCATGGAAAAAAATTGTAAAAAGAAAACAAATTTGTATAGATAACACACTGTTTCTTTTGGGTTATGTCGGCCTATACAAGTTTTACGCATTCAAACAGATGTAAAAAAACATTCTAAATCGCAGAGGCGGTGAAAGGGATTGAAAAAAGCATGTACTGCCCTTGTTCTGTAGGGGGCCTTGACAGCAGGTTGTGTTATTGTGGAATACGCTAAAAACACACGGTCATCAGAAAAAAATGCATAGCACTTGAGCATGTAGAATTTGTGGGCCACAATTAATTCTTTATAATGCGGCCGCCCTCGAAACGTGAGTGGAATAACAATTCTCCCCAAAGAGGCCCATGAAATGGCTGCTAATGGCAGGCCTACCACCTTTGGAGCAGTGCTCGCGAAGAATGGGCGCAATCAAGGGCTTTTAGAGACCAAGACCCCCCGATGGCGAAACATAAATGATTGTCCTCCATAGTGGCTTCCAACCTTCCTCAATCAGGAGAGGCTCTCTCATCGTGATCATACTCCCATCCAATCGCTCTTCATGCCAGCCTGATTCCCTCACCCCTTGTCTTGGCAGGGCATGATTGCGCACCCCGCTTCCTCCTGATGCATGCCTGTAGCGCGCTGGGCCTAGCTGTACTCCCTGGCTGTGCTCTCTGTGCTTGATAGCATCAGGAACCACAAGATCACTTTGTACCTTGTTATTGTTGTTTCAACACTGAAGGCCACCATTTTATTTTTTATTTTAATTTAATTACAGGCAAGGCTTGTAGGCGGCATAGCACTTAACACAGCAACAGAAATACATATCCTGGATGCGGAGTGACTAGATGCATACAGGGAGGCTTATGTAGCTGGTGGGAGAGAAAGCCGCCAACAATAAAAAAAAACACACTGAGTGTTTACAAAAAAGCAGTGGGCGTCGGCAATCACTTGTATGATGTTCATGTTGGGTTATTTTTGCTACTTATTTACTGCATGGCTCTACCCACTTCAACCTCGTTAGCTTTGTCGCTTGTTCGCATTGCTTTTTCTGGATGTCCTTTCATGATGCATTGAGGTTGTCTCAATGGATTTAAGTGGGGTAGGTCCTGGCATGTCTCAGTCTCAGCAGTAATTAAAAGCTGACTTTGAAAGGGGTCCCTACTGGCTCGTATATGCAGGTCTTTAACTTTACAGGTCCGATTTCTCAACAGTGACTGTAATAACTTTCAAGGTTATCCATGTCAGCGATGCAGGCTGTTTACATTCAAGGGAGTAGTAAGAAAATTTAAATACTCACCCACTTTGAACTAAAACTCTAACGAAACCGAATGAGGGAAAAAGTAAGCCCAACTCCTCCTGGATTAGCTCTCTTCACCTGTACATTCTCCAATATATCCATTCATCCTCCCACTCTTCCATCCATCCGTTCTTTGATCCTTTACCCCCATCCTTTCATTATTTCAACAATCCATTGACATTCCTTCCATCCATCGGTCCACTCATCCATCCATCGGTCCACTCATTCATCCATCCTTTCACTTATCAATCCATCATTTCAACAATCTATCCATCCATCCATCATTCCATCCATTCAATGATCCTTCCTTTCACACACTCCATCCCATCACTCTTCCATTAATTTATGCTAACAGCCTTTTATCCAACTATTCATTCCTTTACCCTTCCTTCCAACCTTTTGTTAATTGATCCTTTCACACATCTATCCAAAGTTTCATGCTCCCAACCATTCATTCATTCTTGCACACTTCTATTATGTTTCACCCTTCCTTTCTTTCACCCTTCCTTCCTTTCATATTTCCATCCTTGTTTCTTTCCTTTTACCAATATTCTCACTCTTCACGCTTTCCTCTTTACCAGTTTCTAGCTACCATAATTTTTTATTGTCTCAACTATTTTTTTATTTTATCTCATCCCCCATCCCTACATCCCCAAACTCACTTTAGTTTCCTGGTTATTTTTTTCCAGTTCGAATTAAATATTCATAAATTCTTTTTCTCTCTCATTTACAGAATCTGGCTCATTTAGTAGCTCTTGGCCTGCACAAATTGAAATCTGACAGTTTTGACCGTAACCCTGCAATATTCCACGAGATCACTTTTATTTGGTGTTCAGAGTTTGTTTCTCCTGTACCTGTACCATAGGGTCCTCTACTGTGTTCTCCCCAACTGGGTTAGGGCCTGGCTCAGATTGAGCTTGGCATTGGGGTAAAGTAGTTTGCACGATACTTGGGGTATGGGCTCTAAAGGATCTAGCCCTCCGTGGGTGACTTAATTCTTTGGCTAGATTGCTTTTTCATTCATCAGTACTACTCCGGATTCAATCTAATTTGTCAAGGTCAGAGAGTGGCTGAAACCTATTGCGAGTTGGTATTACATAGGTGTTATGGCCCCGATATTGGGCCTGGGTTGAGCACCCACTATCAGACCTAGTTGCACTAGTGTGCATAAGGTGTCTATGGAAATATCCCAGAGGCATAATGCTAATCTTGTGACCTATACCCTCCCGAAATAGCTTGCGTCCGCACATTATCAATGTTCTGCATGGACGGGGATCTGCAATTAACCACAATGCAATCACCCGATATGTGTTGTCTCGAGGATCCTATCCAGCCCATTCTTCTTGCAAATAGGATGTCTTGATATCTGGAGATAGAAAAATCAGTGTTGCGTGAAAGACACTGACAGATTTTGTTCTTTAATTGGCTTGTGGACTCATTCTTATTCACAGGCAGGTGGGACATTAGTTAAAATTACCCATAGGGACAGCATTCCGGTGAAATATCCAACTTTGCCTGGTTAGGAATGCCGTTTGTACGATTATCTACTAGAGGGGATTCCCCTGAGTTAGGTCTTGTGTCACTTACATTACTTCTTTGTTTGGCCCAATCCTGAGCACCCCAGAAACATGTTAAATTTGAGGCCTCAGCTCTAGATACCCTACCCTTTGTTGGTCCTTCAACCACATGCCTATATCATAATCCCTAATGCAATTGTTAGCAGGCCGGGTGGGAGGAACGGGGACGCTAGACTGATTTTAGACCTGAATGTTGTATTTATCAGCCTCACGTTCACCTATATCAGTGTTGCTACTCTGTGGTGGAGACCTCACTATACTATCATGCGCTATGATACTTTCTAGTGTATTTTGTAACTTTGTCACAGAGTCCTTCAAGCTATTGAGTCTTTCCAGAAGGGGCAAAAGATTGGAAATGACTACTGACTCAAGTTTACTAGTTATAATGTCCAAGTCTGACAAGAATATGGGATCAGTGTTAGAGGTCTGAGTCTTATCTACATGAGACAGCAAGTGTGAATTGGCTTTGTCTCTCGCTCACTTTGCTGTACTTTTAGGGCCTTCTTTGATCTGGTACTTGTCACTTGAGTTCAACGCATACATTTCGTTTTCTTCTTTCTCCTCAATGGAGGCCCACTTGCGGTTGTTAATGAAATATTAGGCAAAGTTGGGATAGTTATTAAGTCCTTAATGACATTTTCTGCTGTTTGAGTGGTTCCACTTTGTGTAGACACAGTGTCATAACACTGATCCTGCATCACATGAAGCGCTGCAGTCGTCCACTCGGCCGGGGCAGCTGGGAGTTGTGGTCTCTCTCCCCTTGTGGCAACACCGATGAGTCTTCCGTGCTGTGGGACTCAGCTGACTTTATGGCGCGCCTGTGCCTCGTGAAATGCTGCAGCCCTCCTATGGGCTGGGGCAGCTGGGAGTTGTGGTCCCTCTCACCATGTGGCAATACCGATGAGTTATGCATCGTTTTTTCAAACGTACAAATTAGCAGCCACTTGAGCGGGTGCAGCCTGTTCTAAAGTACTTGTGTGTGGTGTAGTTTTGGTTACCAAAGCTGCATTTTGGTGATGAACTTCCCCAAACTGTACAAGCAGGACGCATCGACTCCCTGTAAAAGAAAGTGTCTTTGAATCAATATTTAGTGGTACCCAGATTGCAAAGCCACCCAGGTTAGTGGCTACCCTCACTTAACTCCTTCGGTACTCATGATGGAACTTTTCCTACATGAGCACATGCACACTAAATCCCTCTTCTGTTTACAGCAGAGGGATTGCCTTTAAAAAAAAAAAAATCTTCCCAAACTTCCCAAGGCATTTTTTTTTATTTCAGTGCAATGACGATCGCACGCATGGCGCCCTGAAATCATTGCACTGAAAGTGAAATGAGTCGATTGCTTGTTTCAGTGCTTCGGTGCTCGTGGGGCTATCTCAGCCCCCGAGCACCGAATCACATGGGAGAGATAACGTTGGAAAGAGGAGAATCTCCCCTGTACAATAATTCCCCTCCCTAGTGGATCCTGGTTTTGCAAGGGGGGCACGTGCGTTTTTGGTCCAGAGTGCGGTGGCCATCTGGGGAAACCTACCAAACTTACACATTTCTGAAAACTAGACACCCAGGGGAGTCTAAGGAGGTGTGACTTGCGTGGATCCCCCAACATTTTCCTACCCAGAATCCCCGGCAAACCTCAAATTTATCTGAATAAATCAAATATTTCTCATATTTTAGTGGGTCACCGATTTCCTAACACCCAGGTTTCTCCCAGGTCTCCCGATAAAAAATGGTACCCACGGCAGGGAAGGGCTCAAATGTATTGTGGGGACATCAAAATTATATATCACAAAACAACCTGGTTTTGCAAGGATGCACCTGCGTTTTTGGTCCTGGGCTCAAAGGCCATCTACGGCAACCTGCCAAACCATTTCTAAAAACTAGACATCCAGGGGAGTTCAGGGAAGTATGGCTTGTGTGGATCCCCCAAAGTTTTCCTACCCAAAAGTCCCTGAAAATTTCAAATTTGTCTAAAAATATCATATTTTCCTCACATTTCTGTCTGGGATCACCGCACCAGCACAAACGTCCTACCACTGAGTGTTCCCCTCAGTCTCCTGAGTAACATGACACCTCACTTGAGTGGGTGAGCCAAGGGACTGCGACTGGGAAGGGCCAAAAACATAGGGATTGAGGGGATATCACAGCGAACTCGCAGCGCTATATTTCTTCTAAAATACGTGTTTAGGTGATTCTGTACTGGTCACCCACACAAGTGAGGTATTATTTTTATCAGGAGACCAAGGGGAACTCTGGGTGGTAGGACATTTGTGCCGGCGAGGTGATCCCATTTCGATGCTGTGACCTTTTATAAAAATTTGCACGCATGACACTGTTGGATTACTTTTCTGAAACTAAACTTGTTTTACATCTAGCTTCGCACAACATTATCACAACGCCATGAACATCATGTACAAGGTCTTGTTCCTTACTACGTACAAATGTCATCACTATCTTCATCCACGGGGCAACAGAGCTATCTACATTTCCACAACATCACTAATCTATGCATACATTGCAAGGATGCTTTCTATTATAAAAGATGAGCATCCTAATAGATTAGTAGAGGAGGTACTTCAGCTGACACCGAGGATCCTTGCATGCTGAGAAACCAACACACAGCGGTCTGACATTTAATGAGGGGTGTCCAGTTCGTGACCAAGAGGGGCCCCTTCACTCTATCACATCAGGTAATGGAGTTGGATCGTCCTTTGGGGGGGGGGGGGGTTCTTGGCTCTACACCTACACACACTCTAGGTAGACTCAGAGTGGAGTTCACATGGAAGGAGTATGCTAGATTGCTACCTTGTTTAAATGCCTGTATATAAATATATATAACTATTTAACACCATGGTAGAACCATATATACTATTTAAGTTGTTGGTGCTTGTAATCACGTTTATCTGCTGCCGTCTACTAATCATTGCAGCACACATATTTTATGCAAGAATAACGTTGGTTCAATAAATATTATTGAATCGTCCCATAGTGCATTCTCTGTATATTACTCCAGAATAAGTGAGCACAAGTGACTGAGCGAAAGGTTCTGTACTGTTTCCATGATTCCTGAGGAATCAGGGTTGTCATGTTCAGTTGTTGCCCGAAACTATTTGCTCCCTGGTAGGTTAGAGGGGCTTACGGTGGCACTGTGAGCTTACTGGTCTATAGGCCAACATATCCTGTGGGGGTGTATGGAATCATTCTTGACACTAAGCCCTTAGTTTATGTTGTCCAAACAATGCGCAGGTCCTACGGATAGGTAAAAACAACACAACATGGCGCCGCCAGCGTTGGTTAGGCACTTATTGAACAGTCAATTCTGAGTAGTTTAATCATGCTTTCTCAGAGACCCTACTCACATTATAACCAGAGATGTCTTTAGTGGGAAGGGAATCAAATCCGCCTCTGCTGAGTAGGCATACCCTATGTATTGGCTGTAGGTTAAATCAAGCTTGGAGGATTAGAAGTTCCCAACACTGTGCAAACAATATCTCTATAACAAATTATGTAAATACTACTGCTCTAACAATGACCGAACAGAATGAGAACATTGGAGAAGAGATAGATACATTGAATATTTCAGAAAATTGCAGACAGCCAGTTACTATGAAATTATTACAATATGGTCTCCCGGCGACAGGTGGAGATGTTACCTTCGTGGTTGAGGTACACAAAGCATCAGAACAGAGGTATTCTATTCTTCGGTTAAATTCCCGCCTGCAGATGCACACACATGGTCATTTCATAAACACATTGAAAATGAAACACCTGAACAGTATTTTCCATACGTGGACTCAGAAGTCCCACTAAATTACCAAGAGCACATTAATTGGTTTAAAGGCCCCATACAACAGAACACATGAGATTTGGTCCGCTCAGCCGAGAAGTAGTGACCAGGCCAGTCTTCGCGTCATACACACTGCAACCAGATGTTACTGCCCTAACATCAGCAGGGATGCACAAACTTTACAGAGATTTAGTGAAAATGTACAGGAATCTGACACAATAAGTGATGAGAATAGTAACAGTCCAACCTGTAGGGGCTACTCAGGTTACACAACCTTATATGGCTACCTCAGGTATTAGCCTGTGAACACTAGATGCGATTATGGGAAAGGCTTCAACCAGCCGGGAGCAAATCCTGTTTTGGATGGTACAAAAAACAGCACAGCTTCAAGCAGTCTTTCCCCATACGGTCCCACAGGGAAAAGACAGAATACTAACAATTTGATTGCTGATGGGAATGGCACTCCATTTAGAAGACTGTGTCACTTGGGGTAAGGTCTTTGCTGCTGTATACACCAGAACGCATGGTACCCCTTCAATAGCAGTCATACCAGATGTGCTGAAACAGATTCAGAATGAGTACGGCCCAGAGCCTGCCTTGGATCTGGGAATGAAACTGGTGGGCAATTTTGGCCAGGTATCTAACATTATGTTGAGTAACATAAAAGGGGAGGCAGCAGTGCTGGCTATATGCCAACGCCTGAGGGAATTCACTCCCACACAGCAGGAGCGTGAATTACCTAAGATTATTGAAGTAACATATGCCTCTTTAGGCAGGGATAATCTGGGTGCCAAACCTGGGAAACCAAAAGCTAAGAGTAGTACTGAAAAGGATAACTTTAAGCAAGCACCCGATTCTTCAAAGGAGAAATGGGATAATACACAAAAAAATAAACAAAACAAAACAGTCACGGGGTGGGACCCCTCAACAGGAACACACTGAGCGGAGATATAACTTACAAAACAGTGACAATATTAGAAATCCTGATAGGTATCAGGATACTGCTACACGCTCATCTCATTTCTGTCAGGAAACATCCAAAAAGTGTTCAGAGAGAGAGACAGACGGTCAGAGTACAGATCGAAAGCGCGAGTCACGCCAAAAAGGGAGACACATTGCACTTTGGATTACATCATTAAACAGGAAGATAAACGAAATACTTCAAAACCTCAATCTAAAATGAAAAAGGTAGCCAGGATTAAAATAGCTTGCCAGAACCTGATGGACTTTCTGGGGGTAGTAGCGCTGAGTGAGCATATCATGATGTAAACACCTGATACAACTGTAAGTGTCCCACATCGTTTATACAAAATAATGCTCCAAATAGAGGAGGACATACCCAGGAAAGTGAGGGGTCTATTTTGGGAGACCCTGACCTATGGTTATGATAGTCTTTTGGCCGAAAAGGATTGGCCACCTGAGTTTGTAATGGATTGCCGAATTGGAGGAGAGGATATTTTACCTGCTTTTTCGGACCTCATACCAGAATCAGTTAAAAATTCATATTCGCAGGAGTGGGCGTTAGCTCCTGCACTTTACCGCAATCATGTTAGGTGGGATGTTGAGTCACCTCATCATGAAATCCCATTAAAATCAATTCTTCAACCTCAGGGACACTACCTAATCAAACATGAGGCAATGATATAAGTCAGGGATATCTTAGATCAACTTGAATACCAGGGAGTGATAGAGAATTGCACCTCACCTATGAATTCCCTTGTTTTCTGTAATGAAACCAGATAATTCATATTGGCTAGTCTTAGATTAAAGACATTTAAATGCACCCACATGCACATTTGCAGTACAGAATGCACACAGTGCCGCACTAATGAATAACATTGTGCAAAAGAAGTACACAATACCACTGGATCCTTGAATGGATTTTTCTGCCAAAATATAGCACCTGGAAGCAGATAATTGACAGCATTCTCAGTGCTAGGCTCTCAAACAAATTGTGGCGATTAGCCCAGGGGTATAAGAATAGCCCGGGTTGTTGTCAGCAGGGGTAAAAGAGTTACTTAAAATTTGCAAGGAGGCATTGTCCTATGTAGTTGATATCTATCTGACAGATGATGAATCAATGGAATACTTGACCAGAGTGAACCACATAGTCCTTGGGTTTGCTCATTTGGGTTATAAATTCAATTTTAAAAAAATCAAAAATTGCCCACCTCAGTGTCTTATATTTAGGGTACAAGTTGTCAAGTGAAGGCAAAAGCCTGGTGGCACAATTTTTAAAATGGGCACTGCTCCAACCTCCAACGACTCTGAAAAGACTACAATCCATTTTAGGATTTCTGAATTTTGGCAGGACATACATTTTGGATTACACAGAAAGGGTGAAACCTTTCTATGAATTAATTAGACCAGATTTTTCAGTGCACCACTGGACACAGGAACATATCGATATCCTATGTTCAGTACAAGCTGACATGATAGCTTCCAGACATTTACATACACGTGTCAACACAACTTACATGGTGATCCTCATGGTCGCTTGACCTACCGTGTACACCTACATTACTTTCAATGAAGGCGATACAGTACTTAGTGCATACAAATCACATTTGTACACAAATGCTGAAATGCGTTTTGCACCAACTGAAAAAATACTCCTAGCAGTACAGACTGCTGTAGAGAGAGAGAGGGCGCTAGTGCGGGGGAAATGCATAATTGTCATAACCCTAGTACCGACCTTGGAGGCCGTTACAAAGGCAAGCATTCTGAAAGCTGAAGCACTTCATCCACAATGGATTCAATGGGCTAACTCTCTCACTTCAACAGATGTAGATTACAGATTTGATTCTACATTTCAAACACAAGCATTCCTGCAACATGAACAAGCATACCCTCTGCCGAATGAAATAATGCCTCTAGATCGATATCAAAGTATCATTTATACCAATGGATCTGTCCAGCTGGCCTAAGGAACAAAACAGCAATATTCAACAGCATGTGCAGTTGTAAAAGGGCGCATGCCGGATGGAAAGTTTCTACCTGGGAAAACACGCGTGCAGACTCTAGGAGACTGTACAGCACAGCTGGTGGAACTAAAAGCCCTAATACTGGCACTACAAAATACAGATCACGAATTCCCCACACTAATAGTGTGTGCCTAATGTTACTGCAACCAGTCCTATAATTAATATTTACGTTATGGGGCCAGAATGGATTTAGGGATTCCAAATGTTTCACAGTAAAGCACAAGATGCTCTGGGAACAGGTGGCAAGGCTGAAAGAAGGCCTGCCACAGGCTTATGTTATTCATACATTAAATCATCAACGTGTTGGCGTTCACGTTGAAGGGAAATCAATGGCAGATGAAGCCGTCAAGGCTCTAATATGAGAATAGACGGACAAACTATGATAGTTGTTAATGCCACGCACAAAAGCTCAGCACTGCTGAGAGGCTTTCCACTCAAGTACTCCTACAATTTAGATATACTAAACATTCCATATGCTCAAATTCCAGGAGTTGGGGATAGAGTAATACCAAACACTGATCACAGATGGGATTTAATACTATTTGCACATGAGGGTCTTGGTTCAGCACATGCAGGGATCACTGCTACAGTGTAATTACTAAAGCAGCGCTATTGGTGGCTGGGTCTAACTAAACAGACCAAGGACTTTGTCCTCAAATGTGACATCTTCCAGCAGATTAAGTTCTCCACCATAGCATGTCCAACACAAACACCTTTATTGATCTCAGACAAACCTCTTGCATGTGTCTATTTGGATCACCGAAGCCCCTTACACTCTGATGGGGCTTCCAAGTACATCTTGGTGGCAGTGGATTCATGCTCTAGATTCCTGTGGGTTTGCCCCCAGCGTCCGTCTGACACTCAAACTGTTATATAGGATTTGCGGGTCTTTATCGGGACATACACAATTGGCACACTACATTTCGACCAGGGCCTGGTGTTTAGCTCTCGAACTTACAAAGAAGCTATGGGACTTCCAGGTGTGGCGTTGCGGTACTCCTCCCCCTATCATCCTGAGGGAAAATCGGTAGTCGCGAGGAAAAACCGTGATGCAAAGCAGTCCTAAACTAGGCAAGGAAATTCATATGGAAGCTTTAATGACTACTGAAGACTCCTATTTTCAAAGAGAAGCTGTCAAGAAAAACAAGATGATGCTTCTCCCTTTGAAACAACTACACCTGTACAGTCAACAAGTACAGAAATTTCAATTTAAAAAATTGATGACGTCTCTGTCAACATGCCACAGATCTAGTCCTCTTCCAGTTCTACAAAACCTGCTGAGCTGCCAAGAATAGACCGGACCGTGTCTGGCTACTTCGTGCATTATGACGATTTCTCATTGAATCCAAGTGAGCCTGAGCTGCCAACACCGCCTCTCCTTTTCAAGCTTCAAGTTTATGCTTTCTATCTTTGGCTGAAAAATACATACTTCGTTGTTCCCTGGATACATCCATGGATTACAATTGGCTCACTTTTCCTGGTACTTTGGATTGGTATAGTAAGTGTCTTTTTCCTACTTCTGAATGGACGTTTTCTCCCGGAACGCTCTGCAGTGCAACTTGTGCACTTGGTTCTTAAACCACATGCATCATCACACTGTGAACTAAGAGACTTGTCCCTGGTGAACATTACAGCGGTTCCAGTTCCTGAAGGAATTGTATGGGACAGGGTATAGTACGATTTATATGGTCCTACTGAACTTTTGAAAATTCCTTATTAGTTCAAATTTCTTTAAATTCATCATCACCTCTAGTACTTTCACTGATGATTGGGACATTGAAACTGTACATAATTTGCTTTCAGATTTACAGCAACCAGCTGCAGTTTATAATTATGAATTGTATGATGGTACAAGTAATTTTGGAGATATGTTCTGTTACCAGCATTATGGTCACTATTTTTGCATAAAGGTAGTATCCCATGTGCTGTTTTCAATTACACACAATGGGAACACTGCCAAAAGGTAGTTCAAAGATTTTTGCACAAATGTTTGCTTATTTTTCAGGTTTTGAACCATCAGACCCGCCCTGATGTTACTATAGGTTTGCAGCTACACCTGCAAAGACAAATATGCTAAAAAACACCAAGCCGATATACTCTGATTCCTTTATTTCCCAACTGTCTATACAGGGTTTCGACATTTGGAAAGACATTATAGACACAAAACCTATCTGGGGGACATAAGATTGGCAGGTTCAGGGGACGGAGGCCTTATTTAGAGCATGCCTCATACCACACAAGATGATTTTCCTGAACAAAACAATGCAACAAACAATCTCTAGGTATAGAAAAAGCAAACTATTTGAACATACCACGTATCTCCGCATTCTCACGCTTCGAGAATTGGCAGCACTTAATACAATTTAGTGAGGATACAATAGACACCATGATACGTAACGGTTCTTTCAATTCATCAGACCCCAATTGGAAGGGTAGTTTGGTTTAACCTGTGGACACAAATGGGTGCCAATCTAGATTACTGGGTTAACACCGAAGGGTTTAGCATCAATAGGCCTGATCAAAGATATGTACAGACAGAACACTTGGGTGTGGTGACGTCATATAGTGTTGGGAAGTTATGTATAAATTGGCTAAAAACCTCAACACTCTCCCAGGTCAAAAAACACTTGTCCCTTCTTTCTGATGACATGGAGCTCAGGGATTTATTACTAGGTCCCCAGAACCCATGTCAAAAGCGCTTTTTGTACGGAATATACAATGAGCTCTGGAAGATTTTTCAGCAGGAAGCTGCCGAGAGATTGATAGGGTTAATTTTGAAAAGGCTTGGTCTGTGGTTGACAATGGTATGACCACTTTATCATCAGAATGTATCCACTGGGCAACCTTGTGTCTTCTGTGGTTGACATAATACAGCATTACAACATGGACAGTCGCAAATACAGTCAATAGTGATACTGAGGTGGACGTTACATGTAACGCCACGTGCTGTTATATCAATAGTACAAATCTGTTTTCAGCATACGATCTAATAGAAAGACAGATGACAATGGCAGTTAGAGATGCGAAATACATCATGGTGCACATTGAAAAATTAGACCAATTCCCTTTCACCGTGGCTGGGATACCATCCACTTACTGGATAATCCATGGTTACATCACCCTACCGGTCATGACCTTTCAATTCCAATATTGTCTCCAATACCAACAGTTAGGAAGATATGAAGCCCTAGGGGAAGGATATGTGCACGATTTACCGTTCAGGTATGGATGCAGGAATGGGGACACAGAAGGTTTTCTTAGTGGCTCCGAATGTGAAGAAGCTTTAAGCGGTTCCTTGGTTTGCAAGGACATTTCTTTCCATGGAGCATGCAATGCTTCAATAGCAAACTTGTCTGAAGGGTTTCCCAGCTGTCGTTAGTCATCTGGTGTACCGGCTGCTATCGAATGGTAGCTATTCAATGCTGAATGATCAATGTTGTTGCGGAATGGAACCGGGCATCGCTTATCTGGTGACGGTTAATTCCATAGTAATTTGTACACAAGTACTGTTTCCACCTGCCCGCACAGTTAGGGAGGCAGCACTATGGCCTCCGATAAATGTTTCCAACATAAAATTTGACTCCCTGAGCTAACCAAAAGCCCTGCTTTTACAGAAGGATGTGGCCTTAACTTCAGCCAAAGAGACATTTGATCTCCAGGTTGCAAGGTCCTCGTCTCAGATACAGACACTACTCCACACTAACTTCCTGCTGCATTTTGGAGAGCTGGTCCTTCGTATCTTTGACATGTCTGATACAAAAGGAATCGTGAACTTTTTAAAATGTATCAGTTTTCGTTTGGTTAGCAACTTTCAGACGATAGTCGGAGTTATACCATCTTTCATACACTCTGTGCTGGGAAGCGTTTTTGGAGGGCTCCCGCTTGTCCTGCTACCTGTGGTAAAATACTGATTGTATTCTATCCGCAATAGTCGTCCCAGTTCATCTTGGAATGGAGACAGCACTGCTGGTGCTACGTTTCCATGAGTGCATGATACACTGTTTTGGCACACCTCAGCTTCAGGAACTAAAGCACTGGTTCTTGTCGTTCAGACCATCTGTCTTGACTGCATTCAACCTGTCTTCCGCTGCCTGCTTTGCAGCCAAGAATGCGTCCTGGATATATGTCTCACATCCTAACTGGTTGCGCCACTGGACATTGAAGTACTGATGGACCTCCTAAAGGCCCATGTGTATTGCTATCCCAGGGTATTCCATTGAGGATGAAGGCATTCTTAGAGCCACCCTGGGATCAACGGCTCTGCAGACAACTTTTGGGACAGGACACCTCCCTCAGCTGCTGCTATGGGAACTGGATGGAATCACCTTTGCTCCATAAACATGCTAGGAGGTGCGCCTCTGGGAACATCTGCAGATGTGGGCAACAACAATGTTGCGTCTACCACCCAGAACACAAACAATTGGCCTTTTTCCGTGTGAAAACAATTTGGTCTCTTTTTTAACAAAATGTACGAAAACAGCTTTTTTTTCTAGGCACCATGGCTTTTGTAAGTGCTTAGGATCTCAAATAGTTTAATGGCTATTACATTTTTTTAACATAATTTATTGGGAAGCTATCTTTTAGATGTTTTTAAAGAGTAGTTTTAAACATTTTTAAGAATGTCTGACGACGTTTTAGATAGCTTTTTAGATAACAGCCCTTAGTATGAGGAGTGGGTGTTATATTCCTGGGTTAGGCCCATGTACCTTAGTAGCTTATTTCTTACATTGTCCTCACAAATAAAATTTCTAAGCTGTGACCTTTTGCATACATTTGCACGCATGACAATGTTGGATTAGTTTCTCTGAAACTAAAGTTGTTTTACATCTAGCTTCGCACAACATTACGCCCTGAACATCATGTACAAGGTCTCATTCCTTACTAGGTACAAATGTTATCACTATCTTCATCCACTGGTGACAGGGCTATCAACATACCCACAACATCACTTATCTATGCGTACATCGCCAGGTTGCTTTCTATTATAAAAGATGAACATCTCAAGAGGTTAGTAGACAAAGTACTTCCACTGACCCCGAGGGACCTTGCCTTCTGAGAAACCACCACGCAGCGGTCTGACAGCTTGTGAGGGGAGTCTAGTGCGTGACTAAGACGGGATCCTTCACTCTATTCCATCTGGTAATGTGGGTTTTCTTGCCTCTACACCTACTCACTTTCTGGGTACACTCAGAGTAGGGTTCGCATACTAGGAGTACGCTAGATTACTACCTTGTTTATATGCCTGCATATATCCAACTATTTAGCACCATGGTAGAACTATATCTACTATTTTCGTTGTTGGTGCTTGTAATCATGTTTATCTGCTTCTGTCTACTAATCATTGCAGCACACGTATTTTATACAAGAATAATGTTAGTTCAATAAATATTATTGAAAACATGCCACTGTGTATTCTCTGTATATTTCACAGAGAATAAGTGAGCACAAGTGACTGAGCGAAAGGTTCTGTACTGTTGCCACAATTCCTGAGGAATCAGGGTTGTCATGTTCAGTTGCTGCCAGAAACTATTATCTCCCTGGTAGGTTAGGGGAGCTTACGGTGGCACTGTGAGCTAGCTGGTCTATAGGCCAACATATCCTGCAGAGGTGGCTGGAATCTGTCTTGATACCAAGCCCTTAGTTTATGTTGTTTGAACAATGTGCAGGTCCTACAGATTGGTAGGAACTACACAACAATCTCACAGCATGCAAATTATATTCTGCTGTATATTGAAAATCAAATAATTACATTCTACAAAATCTTAGAATCGATAGAGGAATTTGAAATGGTATCTGTCCTGAGAATTAAGTGGGGGTGAAAAAAGGATTGTTAGAATTCCCCATTATGGTGTCCCAACATCTATTCAGATTTCTTGGTATATGGACTAGCGCTGATGCAGAAAAGACAGAGGGCTGGAATGTCACTGAGGTGAACTGGGAAATGACTTGCTCAATAGAGCTTTGGTGTGGATTTTGCATGCTCTAATGGGCAGGTTGTTACTTGTCTAAATAATTTCCCTTTAGCAGACTATTTTACATTTTCCAGGTCATTCCCATACCAAAAGATTATTTAACAGATAAATAAAATTATCAAGTCCTTCGAGTGTACAAAAGGCAGTGTGATGAGACTTTAGTTCTCTCATATACAGGAGGAGGATGCAAGCACTGAACTTTAAATCCTGCTATCAGGTTTGGGTGCTCCAGCAGAGGTCTCCAACCTTCTTTGTAGCAAGAGGTACTTCTGATTGCTCATAATTGTCCCAAACTACTAATGACTGATGATTATAGCAGTAGTGACCACATCAGAGATAATCATGATAGTGGCCACACCTTGCAGGAGTAGGTAAATATAGATTTACTATTCTAAACTCCACAGCTACAAACCTTGAAGATATGTATACTAAAGATGAATAGATGTTGAGTTATGAACGCAAATAAAACTAGACTTATCTTTATATACTTAACTTCATTATATTATGGTAGTCTGTATTCTGGATACAAAATGTTGGCTGCACGATATTTAAAATTCAATATTACACTAGAAAACCAATCAGCCCAACGCATTAGAGGGGGTTAGTAACACCAATGTCAGGAAAACGTTTATCACATTAAAGTAACTCCACAACACTAATGACCAGTCACAGCAGTAAGTACCCATTGGCACAAAGGAAATCCTAAAAGCTATAGATCTCCACAACTTGATATGAACATAAATTAAAAGAGTAGTTTAAGCGCATTTTGGATTTTCAACCATTTTGCTTTTAAACATCAGTGTTAGACTATGCTTTTCAGTAGGTTTAACCCCAGACTTTTTGATTTTTGACCTCCAGTTTTTACCTATTTTTCATTGGTTTTAGGACTCTGGGCACTTTATTACTGCTAATCAATGCTAACTTGCATATGCTCTCCATGCACATTGTGTGTGTATAGGTGTGTCCATGATTGGCTTATTTGATTTACTACTAAGTCTCTAGTAATGTGCACTTGTGCCCAGGGCCTGTAAATCAAATTCTACTAGTGGGCCTGCAGTACTGGTTGTGCCACCTACACCAGTAGCCATTAAAAGGGGTTCTCAGACCTGCCACTGCAGTGTCTACGCACAGTTGTTACTGCCATGTTGCCCTGGCAAGTGCACCCCCTTGCCAGGCCCTAACCTTCCCTTTTCCTCCATGTAAGAAATCCCTCAGGTAGGC